>NC_135869.1:939922-1179922 GCF_031162955.1 Sander vitreus | reverse complement strand
AAATCTTAATTTGAAGAGAAAATAAAGCTGTCAGATACATGTATTGGAGTAGAAGTAGATGGTAGCATGAAAAGAAAAGTACAAGTACTTTAAGTATACTCGAGTAAATTTACTCATAGTTCCTTTCCACCACTGCGTCACTAAATCACTGCAGTATTCTCCGTTAACGAGTTATTGTGATTGTTCGTACAACAGTTTTATCTGCAGCTGGTTAATAGTTCTGTGTGTTTAATAGAGCACTGCAAAAAGCAAACTCTTATCAAGTATATTCGTGTATTAAAGTCTGAGGGCCTTATTTTAACGATCTATGGGCACAGCGTGAAGCGCAGGTGTGTTTTGGGAGTGTCCAAATCTCGTTTTGAGTCGTATCTCAGAGGAAACAAGCTTTTTTTTTTTTTTTTTTTTTTACATCTCATAAGATTTTTAGGCTGCAGTGTTTTTTGTAAAAGATGGATCATCTTATTTGAAGTGGCCTTTTTTTCCAGGGTGTTTCTGGTTTAACGAATTGTTTGGGGATGTATAATCTTGTACAGTGATGCTTTCTGCTGGGACTTCTCCTAGAATTTGAACAATCATTTCCTAAGACGTTGTCTGAAGAGAGCGAGATATATATATATAGACATATCTTGGTCTGTCAGTGTGCGGTCGGACTTTAAAAGAAACTCTGCCTGAGCTCACGTCCACCTACACTAGAGACACAGAGCCAGAAATCTGTTGAGTCACTGCAATAAATCAACAACCTTATCAGCCCACACAGAGACATCTGTATCATATACATACAATATATATTACATCGGTATCACACAGATGGATCTGTTTTATATTGTGTGCTACAGGCAACTAAAACGTTCTTATTCTGGAAAACCGATTTCTCAGTCAGACGAGAACTCGTCTTCATTTTCTGACAGAAAAGTCTCACCACCCAGGCTGTTCTCATGAACCATTCATATGCTTTCAAGATGGGGAACGGAGTTCGTGTCTCAGGGGAAAACGCAAGACTTTCTTAAAGGAAATGGATGTTTGTGTCGCTGGAGTACTACCCAAGGGGGCCGCTGTTTTAACTAGGGATGCACCGAATCCAGATTTTTGGGGTTCGGCCAAATACCGAATCCACTGGTTAAGATTCTGCCGAATCCGAAACCGAAATAACAAATCCTACTCCCATCCTCAGTCCATTAACACAGTAAACACATTAATGAAGTAAACAGTGACTGTCCTTCCTTTGCCGTACCTGAAGTTGCTGCATTTTGGCTGTGGTCTGTAGATTCCTTCATGCACAACTTGTGTTCTTTCGGATGTTTCATACACAAATGTTTTAACAGCGGTTATGTTGTGTATTGTTTAGGGTCCTTGCCACCGTGAGACAAATCAGCTTTGTAAATTGAACATGAAGCTGGACTTGAATGGCCTTCTTTTGACTGAAAGTACTGCCAAACAACACTTATTCTGCTCCCATTTTCACTTTCTCACAGCCTACTGCATTGAACGGTCCACCTACGTAAACATCTTCCCGCAATCAACGGCGGCATCATTCGTTGACCAGTGTAGCGCAGGGTGGGTGGAAAAAAATTCTACGGTTTGGCAGAAACCGAACCCCGTCAAAAAGCCCAATATTCAGCCGAATCCGAATCCTGGATTCGGTGCATCCCTAGTTTTAACCCAAACTACAATCTTTTTTTCTACACTTAACTAGTCGTTTTGGTGTCTAAACTTGTCGTGTGACCAGCTGGCGGTCGCCTAATTACGGAGGGTATCATATGAATTATGAGACTGTGTTAGGAGTGACACTGTTCTGGGAGCGTGCCCATTCGTAGTCGGATTTTCTGAGGTCAAAGTCGGAAACACGCCCCCTGTCCGAGCTCAAAATCCAACATTGCTGCTCTGTGCACCAACAGTACTGAAAGCTGTAGTAACATAAAGTTAAGCACGTCTGTCTTATTTGAGTCTCACTTAATCAGTCGTACACAAAATCCTGTCCAACTTCTATCTGTGTTACGCTGTTTGTATGCAAAAAAAACAGCATAATGCGTTGTTATAAACTGATATTGATAACAATGGCTATCCTGGCTAGAGCTAATGAAAACAATGAAAAATCCGACTTGTAAATAGAACGCATTCAACTCGGGCATGACATCATTCCGAGCTCCAGCATCTGCGTTGCCAGGCAAATGGAACGCATTATGAGACTGTGTTAGGAGGGAGACCTTGTTGGGAGGGAGGGAGTGAGACCGTGTTGGGAGTGAGACCGCGTTGGGAGGGAGACCGTGTTCGGAGAAAGGCCCTGTTGGTAGGGAAACTGTGTTGAGAGTGAGACCGTGTTGGCAGTGAGGCCATGTTGGGAGGGAGACCATGTTGGGAGTGAGGCCGTGTTGGGAGGGAGACCATGTTGGGGTGGTGAACTTGTTGGGAGTGAGACCATGTTGGGAGTGAGACCGCGTTGGGAGGGAGACCGTGTTCGGAGGGAGGCCCTGTTGGTAGGGAAACTGTGTTGAGAGTGAGACCGTGTTGGCAGTGAGGCCATGTTGGGAGGGAGACCATGTTGGGAGTGAGGCCGTGTTGGGAGGGAGACCATGTTGGGGTGGTGAACTTGTTGGGAGTGAGACCAGTTGGGAGGGAGACCGTGTTGGGAGGGATACCTGTTGGGAGGGAGACCCTGTTGGGAGGGAGACCGTGTTGGGAGGGAGGGAGTGAAACCGTGTTGGAAGGGAGACCATGTTGGGAGTGTGGCCATGTTGGGAGGGAGGCCATGTTGGGAGGGAGACCATGTTGAGAGGGAGACCATGTTGGGAGTGAGACCTGTTGGAAGTGAGACCTGTTGGGAGGGAGACTGTGTTGAGAGGGATACCTGTTGGGAGTGACACCGTGTTGGGAGGGAGACCGTGTTGGGTGGGGAGACCATGTTGGGGGGGAGGACCCTGTTGGGAGTGAGACCTGTTGGGAGGGAGACCGTGTTGGGAGGGAGACCCTGTTAGGAGGGAGACCCTGTTGGGAGTGAGACCCTGTTGGGAGTGAGACCCTGTTGGGAGGGAGACCCTGTTGGGAGGGAGGCCGTGTTGGGAATGAGGCCATGTTGGGAGTGAGACCGTGTTGGGAGTGAGACCGTGTTGGGAGTGAGACCTATTGGGAGGGAGACTGTGTTGGGAGGGATACCGTGTTGGGAGTGAGACCATGTTGGGTGGGGAGACCGTGTTGGGGGGGAGACCCTGTTGGGAGAGAGATCGTGTTGGGAGGGAGGGAGTGATACCGTGTTGGGAGGGAGACCATGTTGGGTGGGGAGACCATGTTGGGGGGGGGCGACCCTGTTGGGAGTGAGACCCTGTTGGGAGTGAGACCCTGTTGGGAGTGAGACCGTGTTGGGAGGGAGACCCTGTTAGGAGGGAGACCCTGTTGGGAGGGAGACCGTGTTGGGAGGGGGGGAGTGAGACCGTGTTCGGAGTGAGACCGTGTTGGGAGTGAGACCTATTGGGAGGGAGACTGTGTTGGGAGGGAGGGAGGGAGATCGTGTTGGGAGTGAGACCATGTTGGAGAGGAGACCGCGTTGGGAGTGAGACCGTGTTGGGAGTGAGACCGTGTTGGGAGGGAGACCCTGTTGGGAGGGAGGCCATGTTGGGAGGGGGGCCATGTTGGGAGGGGGGCCTTGTTGGGAGGGAGACTGTGTTGGGAGTGAGGCCGTGTTGGGAGGGAGGCCGTGTTGGGAGTGAGACCGTGTTGGGAGTGAGACCTATTGGGAGGGAGACTGTGTTGGGAGTGAGGCTGTGTTGTTTGTCTGACTCAGTCTCTGTGATTGGTTTCAGAGAGCGCCGTGCCTTCAACTTTTCTTCAACCTTTCTCTTCGTCTTCCCCGTCTCATGGCGACCAGCAGCAGCATGGAGGAGTCCCAGCAGCCAATCAGCTCGCAGCAGGGCAGAGAGGCCGACCACGCCCCCGTGACCTTTCAACCGGCCAGCGTGACGCACGCTCCGGACGCCAATCAAACGGACGACATGGAGCACCTCACCGTGATCGGCGAAGTGGAGAGTAAATACACCCGTCCTGTAAAAACAATCCATGGCAGGAAGTTATAAGTATTTTTTATTTAAGTAGCCTTGTGTACTTAATAACCTTAGTTCCTTTGCTGGTTCAGATTAATAAAACCCAGTGTAGCACCAAATAAAATATGATGTATGACCAAAGAATAAAGAGTAATTTCAGTATTTTTCAACCTGTTTTCATCAGTACTTTTAGTGTGTATAGAGCCAGCATATTTCCACATGTAAATGGGTGAATTAAGGGTTTATTTCAACCAAACCAGAGTGGTGATTGTTGGAACAGTGGAAAGACGAACCAAGACAGCTTTTGATTTTTGAGTTTTTTGAGTTTTATTTTGATTCTGTCGACTTTGAATGAAATGTGTTTTACGCTGATAAAAGTAATGATTATTTACATGGAGTCTGGTGGGTTTGGTGATGGGGATTTCGGGGCTGTTTCATGTTAACCAAAAAGGATCTTACTCTTTAAAAAGATCTATCTTCGTAGGGATCCTTTCCATAATGTTGTTAGACACTTAGAACTTTTAGTGGACGCTGACTGATGCTTTAATGTTACATTGCAGCTTGTTTCTTGCCTAACACTGAACCAATGTCAAAGATTGTTGTTCCCATCAGTCACTTAGATACAAAAACATGGGAAAATAGGATCCCGGTTGAAAAATACTGAAGTTACATTTTTTGAGATAAGGGGGGAAATACACAAGCCAGCAGTGTACATTAACTTCATTCATTGAATATTAAAATGAACAAAAATATACTCTTGGTGGATTTTAGCTGCCAAACAGTACTGTTATAAATGAAAACCTTTATTTTAAAACTAAGGTTAGCGTTGTTCTTCTTATTTTCATCAAATATCAGGAAAAAACAAAAACCAACAACATGTTGTGCGTCTTAATTCTGGCTGACTTTCTGTCTTTGGCTCTCAGCTCCAAGCCCTTAAAGCTCAACAGTGTGGTTCTGGAAGTAAAAATCACGTTCATTTTCTGCGTAAGGGTTTAGATTATTATCCATAATATCTAAATGTCTAAAAACATCCGAGGTAGACTGACCCCGAGCTACGAGATTGAGAAACAAAAGTTTCTGCTCCTGTTAGAAGTTAAAGGTCAAGGCCGTGCCCCCTTTTGGGGGATAGTAAACAGACGATCCCATAGAAGTGTGTTTGGATTATAATTTTGACAAATGTGTGGAGTTTTTTCTTGTTAAACAGATGGTTTGTTTTATACATATGTCTAATGTTTGTTGTGTGACTTTGCCAGAACCTGAGCATTCACGATACCGCAATAAACTAAGGTTGATCGCCGTCATGTCCCCTCAGTCTTCCCCCGTACATCAGTAGATCAATTACCCAACACTATGGCTGCATACTGCTTATTCAGAAATACATATCTGATTAAATAACTATTGTTAGGCAGAGTTATTAATATGAACTGTTCGATCTATAAGTTGAGATTTAGTTGGAGACGACAGTCTGATGCTGATAAACTGTTTGCAGCCTCCCACTAAAGCTAACGTTAGCTAGCTATCCTTCAGTAGTAACTGTCACCAACATCATTTACCACACTGAGAATATTCACGTTCTTATGAGCCTCATAAATCAGTATGAAAGTCTTGATTAACCCGCTACACAGCAACAGCTTTTTCAGCATTTTCCTGTTTGTCTCCTGATGCTCCAGTGCGATTATTCCCTTTCATAGGGAGCCTCATTGATGCCGGTCTGGTCTAGAGCCAAAGCCCATCTATCAGGATCTATTTTACGACATGGAGAGAGGACAAATCGAAGACCAGGGTTTTTGGATGTATTGTTGGTGTAACAAACTAACAAACAAACAAACTTTTTGTGCCTAATCAAATGTTTTATGGTCACGATTCAACTCGTAGCTGGTTGGCTCAGTTCCAGGTTTAAAACTCTCCGTCAACGGAGATATTTAACGTGGAAAAACACTTCAGGAACCAGAGACGGTAAAGTCATCGGTCACTGTTCACAAGCTCTTTTGCTTCCTACTGAAGATGTGAATCTTTGAAAAACCCAAATCCATACGTTTTGTTTCTTTCTCCTCTTCCAGGTAACGGCGTGGGTCCTGTGCGGGTGGACTCGTCTCCCACGGTGTCCTCTGTGTCGCCCAAGTTTCACGCCCAGCCGGGCGGCCATGCTAACGGCCGGCCCGGTCTGAGCAGCCGGTCTGGCTCGGTGGCGGCGGGCTCCCCCAGGCCCTCGCTCACCCGCCGGCCCAGTGCTATCACGGAGGCCGCTGCGGACGGGTCCAAGCCCAGAGACTACTTGATCCTGGCCATCATGTCCTGCTTCTGCCCGCTGTGGCCCATCAACATTGTAGCCCTCGTCTTCTCCGTCATGGTAAGAGTCAATAACTTTTTCCTGGGTGAAAGTCTTGTGTTTTCTCCTTAACTTCTACCCGGCTGTAGAAATGGAATTCAGGCGAAAAGGACACAGGCCTGAAGGCCGAGATATCTGACTCCAATTACCCTAATTCCCGCGTATTTGTTGATAGGACTTATGGATTTCAAAACTCAGGGATCAATCTGAGACGATGGATTCAAGTTAAGCAAGTTTACTGAGTCCAGCATAAAAGTTTACAAACACAGCTGTGGGTTCACAAAAACAGAGGCTAAGTTTCCCTAGCAACAGATATCAAGTCAGAGCCCAGTCCACCAAGATCTCGGTTCGAATGCGCGCCAAACTACCCTCTCCCTACGCTCTTATCCTCACCTCACAGGGGGGGTGTCTCTTTGTTTCTAGGCAGAAACTACTATCTTCATACACCATACGCCAGGGTTGGGTCCTCTGTCTGGTGCAACTTCCTCTTCTTGTTCTCGTAACCTTCAAACAATTCACTTTTATGCCATATAAGGCCAAAACTATTTCTATGACTTAAGCTTAATCTTCTGTGCATCAAGAGGTCACCAAGAGTACTTTTAACCACTTCCTCTATTTGACTGCACACAGCTCTTTTGCAACGAGCACATGCACACATTTACTTAATAAAATATTCCTACACGGTTCACAGTCACCTTTTCTTGCTAAATTTAACTGTAAAGTTCGCCAAACAGTTCTGACCCGTTTTTGGTTTGGAATCTGCAGGGTCTCAACGCAAACGGAGACCTTTGACAACACCTACAGTTTGTGTAGAAATGAAACCCAACAAAAACTTTTCTGTCTTAATCTTAAACTCTACACTCTTAGAAATATCTGTGTATTTACAGTTGTGTTGTCTGTATATTTTAACAGAAATTGTCCACAGAAAGTGATTCACATTCAAATAGCATAGTTTACGCTCCGACAACTTTTGACTGCCACTGAGGATTTGGGAGATTAAAGTCCCACGGTGTTACTTTTTATGACATTTAGAATTTTCTTTCAATGTTTTTTTGTGTTTTTGTAATTTAATTTCTGATGTTTTTTCCGGTGTTTTTGCTCTTCTGATGCTTTTGTTGCTTTTTATGACAAGTTTTCATCGCTACTGTTTAAAAAGTTTAAAAACCTGGGACAAAAACCTTAAAAAGGCGCAGAAAGAGTCAACAAAAACATCAGAAAAAACGCCAAAAATGTAAAAAAAACAAAAAAACGACCAAAACGTTTGAACAAAACGTTGGCATTTTAAATTTTGACCCAGAAAAAGAAAAATGTTTCACGGTCGACAGGCAGACAACACGTTGTTCACGTTGTTCAGCCTGCAGCAATGTGGACGGAGCTCGTTCGCTATCAGAAATGTTGGGTTTCTTTCAACCAAATTTCCCAAAAAAGTAAGGCTGATGGTTCCATGCAACGCTCTTCGCAAGTAAAATAAATGATCCGTTCACTACTTTCATTGAATTTGGGTGTTTTATTCAATTGTATAGCATTTGGAGAGAAAAACTTGAAAAAAGAACGTTGAAAAAAGCTCACGCCCAGACGACAAAAAGGTTGAAAAAATCAACAATCGTTGAAAAAAGTGACCCAAATGTTGAAAAAATGTACAAAAATGTCAGAAAAAGTGACCAAAATGTCAGAAAAACTTTAAAAGGCGCAGAAACAATCGACAAAAACGTAAAAAAAAAAAAAAGTGACAAAAACGTCTGAAAAAGTGAAAAAAATCCACAAAAACTTAAAAGGCGCAGAAAGAAATTGTCAATTTTTCTGGAAAAAGTGACAAATTTGTCGACGAAAATGTTGGAAATAAAAAACTGGCCTTTTCAAATGTCGAGCCAGAAAACCCCAAAGGTTGCATGGCTGACAGGAAGACAACAGCAGGGTTTTAAACACACGTTTTTCACTGTTTCCACTGTGTTCAGTCCCGGAACAGTCTGCAGCAGGGCAACGTGGACGGAGCTCGGCGTCTCGGCCGTAACGCCATGGTCCTGTCCGTGGTCTCCATCCTGGGAGGGATCGTCATCATCGCCGCTGGCATCGCCCTCAACTGGGGACGTGAGTTACATCTGAACATTTATTCAGCTGGATCAAAACTATTCTTTTGCTCCTTTAAATCAATTGGAAATACTGTGAATTTCTTTTGAAATGTTGGGATATCCTCTAGAGCAGTGGTTCTCAAATGGGGGTACGTGTCCCCCTGGGGGTACTTTGGAGGACTGCAGGGGTACGTGACATTTTTGCAAAATGTTTTTCAGTTTTTTTTTCTTCAAGTTTGTCGCTTTTATCAAAGTTTTTGTCCATGTTTTTGAAGTTTGTCATCTTTTTTTGAAGGTTTTGTTGCTTGTTTTGACCTATTCTTGCCTTTCTTCCTTACTTTTTTTATACTCTTTTTTTCGAAGTTTGTCACTTTTCGAAGTTTGTCACTTTTGTCGCCCTAGTGTTGCCTTCCTTCTTTTGACTGTTTTTTTTCAAAGTTTTTATTACTGTTTTCGACCTATTCTTGCTTACTTCCTTCTTTCTACTGTCTTTTTTCAACTTTTTGTCTCCTTTTTCCATCATCATTTAAATGTTCTCCAGGTACAAGGCTGTTTTCTGAATCTATCGCTGTATTCTTCCTCTTTATATAGATTTTTTTTTCTACCAAAAATTATTCGCGCTGGTTAGGGGGTACATGGCTTAAAATAACTGTTCAAAGGGGGAACATTATTGAAAAAAACTTGAGAACCACTGGTCAAGAGGTTTGAAATGATCTGCTTTACATCGCAGGAGTTTGTAATGATTTGGCTGCCAGTGGAGCCAAAATGGCTCTGGGGACTTTAGACTCCTTTTTGAAGAGGATCTGTGACAGTTATCCATCTTTTATTCATTCATTCACTGAGAGTTGGAGGAACACAAAGGCCATTTACTGAATATAAACACTGTTTTAGTGGATGAACTGAAATGTCCTCAGCTCTGAGCCGAGCAGAGAAAATGTATAATCACGCTGCTCTAATGAACACGTTTGAAAAAGTCATTTAGATTGATCTTTCTTGTCACATAAAGCATTTTTTTTTCTATTTCTTATGTCTTTGTTTTAATGTACTAGCAATGGTTGATGTTTTACTGCAGTAAAAACACTAATACCACGCGGTAAACGTACTCCACAACAAGTTAAAGTCCAGCATTCAAAACCCTTAGGGCCTCCTGCACACTGGCTGCGTAGGGTGAGTGTGGCGTTTCTGTTGCGTGTCAGTTGCGTGGCGGCTGCGTGGCGTTTTCTATGTCTTTGCACAGCAGAAACGTGTCTGACGCGGCGCTGCTGCTGCTAGCCTTGTCTGGACACATGGATGTTTCCCATAAACATAAACATAAATATATACTGATTTGATTACAGCAAAGACAACGTCGGCAGTATTGACAGCAAAATAGGCTACAGAATATTTCGTTCTGTATTGACAGGTGCAATATTTGAAAATAATTTTTTTTGTTATTTATTACATTTATATCTGCATTTATGTCAAAACCTAGAGACTTTCAAACATCAAAATCTCATTTATTAATATGTATTTGTGTCAAAATGACACAAATACAATATAAACGTATTCTATTCTATTTTGACTGGAAACGCTTCCGACACGCTTGCATGTTGTGTGAAAAATAGGCGCCGTTCCTATTTCTAGCATGCACGCGTTTTTCAGCGCCTGAGACGTGCGTGTCACGCAGGCAGTGTGCAGGAGGCCTCAATGAAGTAAAAGTTTTGTTATCAAAATGTAGTTCAAGTACTGAAAGTAAAAGTATATTTACTGCAGTCAAATCTTCACTGTCAGTCATCCAAAAAGTCTTTTCAGCTTTAAACTTGCAGAATGTAGAAATATATATATATATATATATATATATATATATATACTTTTTACTCCACTACATTCATCTGTTACAGCTTTAGTTGCTAGTTACTTTACACATTAAGATTCCTGCACACAAAACACATGTAGTTTTAAGGCCTACAAGTCAGCCTAAACTGTACAGACAATGAAGCTGCTACATTCACAGTTAAAACCTTAACTACTTAATATGTACCGCTGTCTTTCACACACACACACACACACACACACACACACACACACACACACACACACACACACACACACACACACACACACACACACACACACAGACAGACACACACACTCCTCACTCCTTTCCACTTTATTGTAGTATTCTTCTTTACTTTTAATACTTTAACTACATTTTCCTGATGATACTTTTCACTGCAGGACTTTAACTTGTAACAGTACAAGTATTTTTACAGTGTGCTGTTAGTACTTTTACTGCAGTAAAGGATCTGAATACTTCTTCCAGCGCTGCACTGAATCAGAAGAGGTCGCCCCATGATGTAAAGGCGATTTTAAACTGTAACATTCTGTCTCCTTTCTCTGTCTCTCCAGTGATTTTAAAATCCTGATTTTAAAAAAAACGCTGGAGCGGCGACTTCTCTGACTTCCCGACCGACTTCCCGACCCACACGACACCATTTCCTCCCCCCCCCCGACTCCCTGAAACACCATCGTTTGTCAAAGCGCCTGCTGCACCGGATGAAAAACACAATCTGTTCCTGTCCTTTTTGCTGTTGTTTCTCGCTGCACGCCGAGCATGGATCCGCCTGACGCTCTACCTCCGACACGACCGACACCCCCCCCCCGCCAACTCACACAAAGGAAAAGAGGATGGATCGCACCACGCTCGTTTCATTCATCTTATCTCCTCTCAACCACGAACAAGTCCCGTCACGGGATGGGACACATCCGCCTCTACAGAAATGGGATTATTCGGGCTAGTATTTGGTGCAAACTTTTCACCGTTTTGATGCCAAATGATTAAAAACGTTGGTGTTTCAGCTGAACTGAGAAGTGGGCGATGCTGCTGATGGCCCAACACGAACACGGAGACAAACTGTCAGAGTCTCTGTACTGTGAGAATGACTTGTATCTTCATCTTCCAGCTGTTCCTGTCGGTGTTTATTGGCAAAACACACTCGCTGCTGCTGCTGCTGCTGCTGGAGTCCTGACGTCGCTTCTTATCGAGCTGCTCTTCACTAACCAGGGCTGGGAATCTCACGTTTATCACCATACGATTAACGCTAACGATTCTTTGGACAACGATAAGATATTTGCTGATATTACAATAGTTGTGTTGGAAACCATTCCCTATCGCGGAAATAGTACACACACACACACACACACACACACACACACACACACACAAACACACACACACACACACACACACACACACACACACACACACACACACACACACAGACACACTCACACTCACACACATAAAAATACAGACAGACACACACACACACACACCCAGAGAAACACACACACACATAAAAAACACAGACACACACACACACACACACACACACACATAAAAAACACACACACACACACACACACACACACACACACACACACACACACAGAAACACACATACACATAAAAAACACACACACACACACACACACACACACACACACATAAAAAACACACAGACAGACAGACACAAACACACACACACACACACATAAAAAACAGACAGACACACACACACACACACACTATATATAGTTATAGTTCACTCTTTAATAAACACTGAATAGGGAATAGTGAGTGAATAAGGGAACGGTTTCAAAAACAGCTAAGTCTACCACGATACCATTTCAATTCAGCGGCCTCGACTAATACGAGACGATATATATATCACATTTCACACAATCCATTACATTTATATAATATATATATATATATATATATATATATATATATATATATATATATATACTACAGAAAAAACTAAAATATGATTTGACAATTTTACTTAACTCTTCCAGACATTCAAATTAAAAACAAACTATCCTTTTTCATTAAAAGAATACATATAGAGTGGGACTTTCAAAATAAAGGTGACGGTACCTATCGATATTCTCACTTTGTATCGACGATATCGGATCGTTGGGGATTGAATCGATGTAGTGTTTACACCCCGATTCAAAACATCATTGCCTGCAAGTCATTCAAGTCTGTATTTAATCATTTACTGACATTAGCGCCCACGTATGATGCTTTCAACCACCGTGAACATCGGAAGGGTTTATGGGGAAAATGGCGTTTCTTCGGCTGCTGACAAACCCAATTTAATTATTGGAATATTTGATCCAAACAACGTGAAGTCAGCCACACAACAGGCTCCGTTTTAAAGTTATTAGTCACTTCAGCTCTCGATAACTCAACGGGCTTTTTGGCTCGTTGGACGTAACGTTTCTTAAAACGGAAATATTATGATGATGTTATATTTTTGGTTTGAAGATGCTGACCGTCTAATCACAACATCTTCTTCCGTTGATTCTCTCCAGTATTTCTACACCGTAGTATTACTACCGTTTTCTTGACTAAGAGACCTGAATACTTCCTCCACCGCTGACTGTGAGCAGCCCCTCGTTACTTTGACACTGTACCGTAAATTGATGCAGAAAGAGGCACAAATTGTTGCAGAGATGAAGTGTTTTTATACAGTATGTTGAAAATGTCAAGTCTGTTCAAAAGTGGAGATCTCAAACCCCCCCCCCTCCAAATGTTACGCCCTTGCTACCCGTCCAGCATTATTATGAAGTTGCGTGATAAAGCAGCACAGAGTTAAGGTTTTATGATGGCTTTTGTCGTTTTTAATTAACAAACCTAAAATCTGGGTTGTTGTTGTTGAAGGGCCATAAAACACGTGACATAAACGTAAAAAAACATGGCGATATGAAGCTATAAAACTCACCGGGACAAGCTTATTTGGACTAGGATGATTAACAGCTTTTATACATAAAACGCCCTTGTCCAGTCAGCGTTTTGTCAGCTGTCAGAGCCTCGGTGCCAAACACCCGAGTGTGGAGCCAAACCTGCAGGAACAGCCTCTCTCTTCTTTAACCGTGTGTGGAAACAAACTGTTTCCGAAGGTGAAAACTTTGAGGAAAGTAGAGCTGTTATCCTCTCTAAACTAGAAACTCCTCTCTTATAACCTGTGCATGTTTACAGTATTTATTACAGAATGCTTTCACAAAAAGAATGTAGCCTCATTTAGCCAGAGAGCTAACTGAGTAGCACTTTGTAAATAAATAATATTGGATATTGTAACATGTCCGCCTGCTATAAAAGACTTTTTTTTTTTCTCTCTCCGTCATGGAGCACATTGTTTTTTTTTTTAGAGACGACGTCGCTGCTGTGAAGATAAAAACCGAGCGAAACGCCCCCCCAAATCAGAGTAACTTCCTGTCTCTGTGTCCCGTGGGTCTGTCCACCGCCACGACCTCTTTAGAGTTATGTTCACACTCAGCGTCTTAAAAAAGTTAACTAGGGCACTTAAAAACAGAGGTACGGGACACAAAAAAACGTCAGTAGTTACAGGTACACTCTCAGTCTAGTATAAAGAACGTCAGTTACATTTTAAAGGGCAGTTTTATGTTGATATTTTCTTTCCACTAACACAAAAAAATTGAGTGTCCTTTGCTGTGTCGCAGCCTTTCACGATGTCTTTATTGAGTCAAAACTATATATTGTGCAGCCCTAGTGTAACTATCTAATGTTAGCAACAGAAAATATTACACAGATATAACTTCTCATCCACCCACACAGTGTTGACTACACTTTCAAACGAGGCCACGCCCATTTGGGGAGACAGGAATTGTGGACCGTTTTCATACCGTTGGCGCTGCTTGTAACTATAGAGAAGAACTGTCCCTCCCCCTCCGGTGGACCCGTAGTGAATGGGGAGAGACAAACAGTGTTTCAATCCCGTTTGAATTGAGCCATGGATTACACATTACACAAGTCTCAGTTTGTGGTAAAACTGTTGAAGTATCAGAATGTGAAAATGCGTCATTAGTAAAAAAACAGGTATACAGTATACTTGTGGGGTCCGGACAGCTGGGGGGCCAAAATGCTGGACCCCACAACTTCAAAGGGCTGTTTGAGGGTTAAGACTTGGTTGTAGGATTAGGGTTAGAATTAGGTTCTGGTTAGGGTGAGGGTAAGGGTTAAGTTTAGGTATTTAGTTGTGATGGTTAAGGTTAGGGTAAGGGGCTAGGGAATGCATTATGTCAATGATGGGTCCCCACAAAGATAGTGAAACACACTGTGTGTGCGTGTGTGTGTGTGTGTGTGTGTGTGTGTGTGGTACCGGGATGTAACATTACTCACACCTTCTTTCTCTTCCCGGCTGATGAAAAGACGCTAATAAAACACATCAGATAACGTTCCATTTGTTGTGGAACGAAAATACTTAAGTTTAGGCGGGAAAAAAAACCACTCCAGGGTTAGGAAAAGATCAGGAATTGGCTTACAGTGAGTCACGTAAACTATTAAAATGAGCATATAACTACGTCACAACCTTAACTTAAAAATGCAACGGTTGTTTTCGCCCGAGACACAAACCCCGCTCTCCTGTGTTTGTCTGCCTCAGCTAAGCTGGCTAGCCAGCAAGCGAGGTGACGTATAGCATGTGAGACGAGAGATGTAGTTCACTGAGCGGTTTCACACTAAACTAAACGGTACCTACGACAAACAGAGACTTTCTTCACTTGCTAAAATTATCTTTTAAACTGACGAACATCATGTTTGTATTTCATGGCTCAATTTAAACGGGATACAAACATTATTTGTCTCTCCCCGTTCACTACAGTTCATATTTTTTACGAAATACGATCCCATGGTGGTCCGCCGGGGAGGGAGGGGACTTCCCCTCTCTATAGTGAATTTTTGATTAAACTCAAAGCAGTGACACGTTTGAACTTTGCACCATCTCTGTGTAGGTTTGGTCAGGTGACGTCAGGGTCGAGGTGGAGTAGGAAGTACGACTTGCATTTTGACTCCGCCTCCACCCTCTGCTGTACTGTATGTAGCATGCCATGTTTACTATCCACATTATGCAAAACCAATGGTCCCGGTACGAATGCTAGCTTCCCTGAGTTTTGCTCTTGTTGTGTCCTTGCACACCGTTTTGTACGAACTTTTGCTTGAGCCTCGCGTTGTTCCACTTTTTTCATCTAAACTGACTGTTAATGCTGCGTTCCAGTTTAACTGCGAAATCGGAAATGTCCACTGCAACTCCCGAAATTCTTTGTAGGGAGGTTGGTTGGGGGGTGGATGGGTCAAAAACACAGGACTTTCACCCAGGAGACCGAGGTTAATTTTTCCTAAACCCAACCGTTCCGTTCTTCTTTTCCTAAACCCAACTGTCCCGTTCTTCTTTACCTAAACCCAACTGTCCCGTTCTTCTTTTCCTAAACCCAACTGTCCCGTTCTTCTTTACCTAAACCCAACTGTTCCGTTCTTCTTTAACTAAACCCAAACGTCCCGTTCTTCTTTTACAAAACCCAGCCGTCCCGTTCTTCCTTACCTAAACCCAACTGTCCCGTTCTTCTTTACCTAAACCCAACTGTCCCGTTCTTCTTTTCCTAAACCCAACTGTCCCGTTCTTCTTTACCTAAACCCAACTGTCCCATTCTTCTTTAACTAAACCCAAACGTCCCGTTCTTCTTTTACAAAACCCAGCCGTCCCGTTCTTCCTTACCTAAACCCAACTGTCCCGTTCTTCCTTACCTAAACCCAACTGTCCCGTTCTTCTTTTCCTAAACCCAACTGTCCCATTCTTCTTTACCTAAACCCAACTGTCCCGTTCTTCTTTAACTAAACCCAAATGTCCCGTTCTTCTTTTACAAAACCCAACTGTCCCGTTCTTCTTTACCTAAACCCAACTGTCCCGTTCTTCTTTTCCTAAACCCAACTGTCCCATTCTTCTTTACCTAAACCCAACTGTCCCGTTCTTCTTTTCCTAAACCCAACTGTACCCAACTGTCCCGTTCTTCTTTTCCTAAACCCAACTGAACCCAACTGTCCTGTTCTTCTTTACCTAAACCCAACTGTCCCGTTCTTCTTTAACTAAACCCAACCGTCCTGTTCTTCTTTTCCTAAACCCAACCGTCCCGTTCTTCTTTACCTAAACCCAACTGTCCCGTTCTTCTTTAACTAAACCCAAATGTCCCGTTCTTCTTTAACTAAACCCAAACGTCCCGTTCTTCTTTTACAAAACCCAGCCGTCCCGTTCTTCTTTTACAAAACCCAACTGTCCCGTTCTTCTTTACCTAAACCCAACTGTCCCGTTCTTCTTTTCCTAAACCCAACTGTGCCGTTCTTCTTTACCTAAACCCAACTGTCCCATTCTTCTTTACCTAAACCCAACTGTCCCGTTCTTCTTTTCCTAAACCCAACTGCACCCAACTGTCCCGTTCTTCTTTTCCTAAACCCAACTGTCCCGTTCTTCTTTACCTAAACCCAACTGTCCCGTTCTTCTTTAACTAAACCCAACCGTCCCGTTCTTCTTTTACTAAACCCAACAGTCCCGTTCTTCTTTACCTAAATCCAACTGTCCCGTTTTTCTTTTCCTAAACCCAACTGTCCCGTTCTCCTTTACCTAAACCCAACCGTCCCGTTCTTCTTTAACTAAACCCAACTGTCCCGTTCTCCTTTACCTAAACCCAACCGTCCCGTTTTTCTTTTCCTAAACCCAACTGTCCCATTCTTCTTTTCCTAAACCCAACTGTCCCGTTTTTCTTTTCCTAAACCCAACTGTCCCGTTCTTCTTTACCTAAACTCAACATATATGACCGTTATATTTACAGCCCCACGGTGGCTGTTTTAAACCTCTGCGGTTTTAAACACGTTTTTAAGCGTTGTGAAACAGAACTATTTAAGTTACTTTGAAAGTCTGGAGAATGCACAGACTGTAAAAATAACAGACGTAGCATCTGTGATGCCTCCCGTTGGTTTGTGGACTGGTGTTTTGAAGTCTGACGATGTGATGATTTTTGACCAAAAGGACGGAGCTGGGGGAAGATGACATGGCCAAGACAGTGTTTTGTTCATGGTTGCTATGGTGCTGCGCTAAGCTAAACGCTAAAGAGGAAAAGTTGCTGATTGTCAACCCTTTTTAAGCGAGTCATCCAACGGAGATTTACCGGCAGTTAAACATGGACGGCGAACGCTAGCGGTAGCTTGGTTGGCAGAACGCTGAACAAGACATTTTTATGGGACCAAAATGTTCCAATTAAAGGACAAAGCCGGGGCAAAATGAACCTAGGGGTTAATAACACGTGTACCGAGTTCGACCTTCTCTGGGATCTGTTTTCATGCTTATCGAATGTGACCAGTTTTATCGCAAACTGCTAACTACCTTATAAAGCTAGTCGTCGTCTAGAAATCGCTATTTCTACATCACTAAGAAGGCTCAAATTAGCACCACACTTCCACGGTAGCATAATGAGGGTTCCTACATGTAAACCAAAGCATTGGGGACTTTGTAAGTGTACAGACAGTTTATTAAAAAGATAGTTTATAAAGACACACAGGCCGCTCACAGGCAGGCGCCATCTTGGGAAAACAGTCATGACCAGTGGAACGGCGTGCAACGTGCATTCAGTTCAGCTCACGTTACACGGCGTTCTTTACTTTATCCGTGCCCCAACGACTAGCGTTATAAGGTAATTAGCGGTTTGCGATTAAACTGGTCAAATTCGATTAGCTTGGTTGACTCGGTACACGTGTTATTACCCTGTAGGTTCATTTTGCACTGGATTTGTCCTTTAACTGGACAACGCATTCTCATGAACGGGTTTGTATATCGAACGAAAAGTTATGCACACCAATTCGTAAAATATTGTACGAAATGGGCCACCGCCAACAGGTCACATGACAGTTAAATATAGCATCTTTACAGTGAAAGATTCAGCCGAGAAAAGGTGACTGTGAGCCGGGTACAGAGCACCGTGTCCTCTTATAGGCCGTTACAGTTGTGTTTAGTCGATAGTCATGCTGTGACGACAGTTTAAACACCAAAACAACTAGTTAAGATTAGAAAAAAGATGGTTTGGATTGAAACACTCCCAGGACATGAACACTGTTTCCTGGGTACAAGTCTTGTGTTTTCAATGGGACACGAAATCCGCTACGTCATTCCCAGTTCCGACTGTAAATGTAACGTGGCATAAATCTCTGGTTCTGTGTTCTTTAATTCAACTAGCACAAGTTCTGTACATAGAAACACTATAAACTAATATAGCCAAAATGTTTGTTCTGTTCAGTTAAAGGGACAGTTCTGAGGAAGATTTTTGGTATTCAGCAGAGACTCTTCTCTTTAAAAGAATTACGATCGGACGTGGGAAATCATTCAATATCAAACCTGTAATGATCTGTTCAGGAACAGTTCCCCACTGAAAGAAAACTTCCCAAAAAGCACAAAATAAAACACATCATGGAGGGAAAAAAAATATTAAAGAAAACATAATATAACGTGATAATAATTTGTACGTGTTCTAAACTTGGATTTTATGCTGTTTTGTTTTGATTTTGGACAGCTAAAGTTATGAAACAAAAATAGTTATGTTTAGGCGACAAAACAAGGTTAGGGTTAGGAAAAGATCAGGAATTGGCTTAAAATGAGTCACGTATACTACTAAAATGAGCACATAACTACTTCACAACCTTAGGGCCTTAAATGCCTTTTTAAACGCTGCTTTTCTCACGAGACGCACACCCCGGTCCCCTGTGTTTGTCTGTCTCTTTATGGCCGACTTAAGCGTGATTTATGCTTCTGCGTTAAATCTACGCCGTGGAGATACCGACCCTATGCCGTAGCCTGATGCCACCTCTTGAAAAATGTAACTACATGTTCGCAGCTACGCACGTCGATCGGCTGCGTTGCATCCCCCCCCCGCCCCCGACTCATTTCCTGGTTCTCCTTCTCCATAAACAACATGAAATCAAGGAGAGGGTTAACTTTTCCTGCTACATACACACATACAAACGCACACACACAGACACACGCACACACACACACACGCACACAGACACACAAACACTCCGGCCCTGCTATTCTTTTAAATAGATCGACGGACACACCAATGTACAAGTATAAACTTCAGGCCTCTTACGTCGGCTACGGAGAAAACTGTACGTGGAGCCTCCGCAGAACCATAAATCACGCTTTACGCAGAGTTTGGCGTTCTTATACTTTGTCTCCTAGCTTCCTTGTTTGCTCCCACGATACTTTACTACGACTGGAGGTCCCCGCCTGCTTGCATGATCTACCTATATGGTTGTTTTCTGGGTGAAGGTCTGCAGAGGAAAGGTGCGAGAGAGAGGACATGACGCGCAGCAAAGGGCCACGGGTCGGAGCCGAACCTGCGGCGCCGCGGTGAGATCTTAGAGCTTTACCGGGGTGCCCCGACAGCGTTACCTTTGACATCCCTTCTGTTAGAACAAGATCATAACTGACTGTGTTAATTAAAAACCATTAATGTTTAATTTGAGAGTATGATTAACAATTAATGCGCAATAAATTATTTTTAAATCTCCAAGACATCTCTCAGGTTCCATAAAACTGGGAACAAAAATCCGGAGTTGTTAAATGAGAAATTGGTTCTCAATTTACTTATCTTTAAAGTTAGATAAAGTAACATGAATACCCCTAACATCAACTAAATATATGGAGGCTTGGCTTTTATTGCAAAGTGGAAATGCTGAAAATCTTCCACAGAACTCCTTGTTTCCAACAGTTTTTCTGAACATCTTGTAAAGATTCTCTGAAGGTCACTTTCCTCTCGTGTCAATGTGTTTGTTGTGTCTTCTTTTGTGCGTTTCCTGTTTATCATTTTCATTTCTTTTGTACACTCACTTTTGACTTGACTCTGATTTTTGTATTTTTATATTTCTATTCCCCGTTTCTCTGGATCTCTTTTTGTATTTAATCTTGTTTGTTACGCTCAGTATAACCTGCTTCCAGCTTGCTTCTTTTTAAACGCCAAGATGGTGTTTCGGGGGAAGTAGGGGGCCCTTTTAAGCATGTCCTTCTCTTCTTATTGATTGCTATCTTCTGACACCGGACTCTTTTTGTGCCTGTGCATGCCTTAAATTGACTGCTTTGTGAAGCATACAGAATGGGTGTACACAAAACATTTATCAACGACACTGTTAATCATGTTTGAAGGGAATAAACCTCGGTTAAATACGACCTCCTTCCAGTCTGCGGGCTCATGAATCAATATTTTTTTTTTCTTGATGTGAAACATTTACTGGTAGCAACGTTGGAAATACCCCAGGGGAAATTAAATTCATGTGTTGGTACAAGTACAGGCATCACTTTCTCTGATCCAGGACTCCCGTGCTATAAATCACTGGCTCATTTTCTGTAGTTTCCGTAACGTAACCATCTGCTGCAGTGTCACCCGAAGCTGCAGTAGCTTCAGGGGGCAGTCTTACAAAAATATTGAGAGGGTAGTTTGAGTTGGCTTTCGTTTCATATCTACTTTAGTAATTCACATTCAATTTCATGTTGATGCATGACCGCCAAGCAACTGTGTTGTTGTTCCTCGGTGACTCGCAACACAGACGTTGTAAATTTATGACCAAAACGTTATGTATCCTTGTGCTTTTGTAAGTGGGTATATGGAAATTCTTGACCTTTCCTAGTGGGTATATGGCGTATACCTGCGTATCACGTAGACTACACCACTGAACCGCCCCAATGTTGAATCCAAAGTTACGCCCTGTCAGATGAACTTAAAGAGCCTATACGCACGATCCATCTGTTTCACTCGGTGAGACAAGAGCAGACACCGGAAGATGGCTCAACAGGTTGTCCATCTTTGGGACTGTCAACGCTGTGTCTCGGCAAAGAAGTGGAGGGACCGAGCATGTCGCTTTGGCCGCTGGTTAACGTTGTTAGTTAGCTAACGTTAGCTTGCTAATTCCACCGGACACTGGTAACGTTACAGATAATGAGCCCAACAAAGCTGCGAGAGCACTGTGCTTTACTACGCTGTGACAAGAGTGTGTGAAACATTAACTTGTTAATTTTACTAATTTAGTGGCATTTAGTAACATCCGCTAAGCATTCGTTACTTAAGCAGTATAATGCATGTGGGACTGTTTACAGAAACAAACCTTTCTCCAGTTCCCAGTTAGAGCTCGGTCACTCCTTGGATAACATGAAGCCGTTAGATAAAGTCAGAGTCTGCACTTGATTCAGTAACGCTGCTAAGGAAGCTACGAACGCTCTGGTTATGTGTAAATAATGCACACCCTCCAGCCAACCAGAAATAAGTGTTCTGAGGCCCCAAAACTACATCATACAATTTGGATTAAAATGTTTGTGTGCAACGTCTCTCACACCAAACATGCCAAAAGACTTAATACTGAAATCAGACATTGTGAAGCTTTTAAAAACAAAAAAAGTTTAAGCTGCAAAAATAAAAAATTACGACTGTGAATATATCAAGATATGTGAAACATGATTAGTTTCATATTCATAGTCTATGGAAAGTCTTTAAAAAATTCAGTGTAGACAGAATTCTTATTAAGAGTATTCAGTGTGCATAAAACTCTCTGCAGGAAATGCTTTTATTTTCTTAAATGTTGCCATGCACACGCTTTTACTTTGCCAGTGTTTTCTTTCTTTTGAATGTGATATGAAGACAATAGGAGAGAGAAAAAGGAGCTTCTGTTGAGGCGTAACGAGGGAGTGGGCTTCACTTTTTTTACACCCCGTTTCTAGGATGAGAGGTTGTCATGACAACCATCGCCGAGGGAGAGAAGGAGAGAGAAAGAGGCGGATGGCAGGGGATGATGGGATGGATGGAACAGAGAGGTCTGGTTCCTCACCGTTAATAAAAGATGTGGGGTGTGTGTGTGTGTGTGTGTGTGTGTGTGTGTGTGTGTGTGCGTGCGTGCGTGTCTGTGTGTGTGTGGGTGTGTGTGTGTGCGTGCGTCTCTGTGTGTGTGTGTGCGTAAGTGCGTACGTGTTTTAGATTCTTATAAATTATTAAGAGACTTTACCGCCGAGACTACAAGAGGAGATCAGAGACGCAGAGAGGAGGAAGAGGAGAAAAAGGGAGGAGGGAAGGAAAGGGAAGAAGCTGCAGGATGAGAAGATGGAGAGACTGGAAGAGGAGAACAGGATGTGTGTGGGTGGAGGTGGAGGTGGAGGTGTGTTTGGTTGCTGCAGGAAAAGCAACCAGACACACAAGACAAAAGATGAACAGAGATGGAGGTGGGAGGAAAGTGAGGAAGGATGCAGTGTGTCATAATGCAGCGGAGGATGGAGAGAGGGAGCAGCGGGGGAGGAGGGAGGAGAGAGGGGGAAAAAGGAGACAACAAAAACAGAAATAAAAGACTGTAAACACTCTTAAAATACTGGTATTTACTTGTAAATGTGCAGGGTTGAACCGCAGACATACGTGAGTGGAAGGATGAAGGTTGCTCTGTCAAACGGAGAGAAAGAGAGGGAATAATTAAAGGATAACTGTTGTGAATTTGCTCAGGCTGTTGCCATGAAGCAGTCGTAACACATAGCTTCTGAAAAGTTAATATGTGTGTAAAAATAATGAGGCAGCTGTGTCGCTAAGCGATTAAGAGAGAGATGTATTTATCCAGAGGGAATTTGCTGCGCAGCCGTTGGAGTTACAAAACTAACCGACTCCCTCATACAACCCCCACTTTAAAGATCCAAACTATCCTGATAACAAGAGACAAACGTTGAGATACTTGTCTGTGAACCAAAAGTGTCCAGTGCCAAGTATGTAACACAGATGTAATATCAAATAAGAGCAAAAGATGGCAGCATTAAGCAACTCTAAAATCACATCCGTGAGTTACAAACTGTAAACTACGTGCACTGGATTCTCCACGTGGGTATATGCAATTCATATGCATTCCATGCATTTATTACTGTCAGAACCACACTTCTTCTGGGACATGAACACCTGTTTCCTGGGTGAAAGTCTTGTGTTTTCTCCTTAACTTCTTCAGGACATGAACACCTGTTTCCTGGGTGAAAGTCTTGTGTTTTCTTCTTAACTTCTTCAGGACATGAACACCTGTTTCCTGGGTGAAAGTCTTGTGTTTTCTCCTTAACTTCTTCAGGACATGAACACCTGTTTCCTGGTGAAAGTCTTGTGTTTTCTCCTTAACTTCTTCAGGACATGAACACCTGTTTCCTGGTGAAAGTCTTGTGTTTTCTTCTTAACTTCTTCAGGACATGAACACCTGTTTCCTGGGTGAAAGTCTTGTGTTTTCCCCGGTTGGGGTGAAGTTTGCACACATGACTAAATATGAGAACACATACCCACGTGGAGAATCCAGTGCATGTAGAAGTGATTTACAGTTTGTAACTTCAGATGCACACTGATGTGATTTTAGAGTTGCTTAATGTTGCCATCTGTTGCTCTTATTTCATATTACATCTGCATTACATACTTTGCACTGGACACTTTTGGTTCACAGACAAGTATCTCAACGTTTGTCTCTTGTCATCAGGATAGTTTGGATCTTTTAAAGTGGGTGTTGTATAAAGGAGTCGGTTAGTTTTGCAACTCCAGCTGTTTTGCTTTGTCTCTTGACTAAGTGCTGTAGCTTATTTATTTTTCTAACGCTTGTGTTGTCTTTGCTTCGTTTAAATTACAAATTTTTTTTCAACATTTCTGCTTTTGTTTTCGACACTTGTCACTTCTCCCGATGTTTTTGTTCATTTTTTTGGTCCCTTTTTTCCAAGTGTTTTTGTCAATATGTTTTGTCACTTTTCTTGTCTTTTTTGTCACTTTTTTTCTTTTTTTTTGTCATTTTCCGATGTGTTTTTGTCCATTCTTTTGGACACTTTTTTCAACTTTCTTTTGTCAAACTGCACTTTTCTGTAATGTGCTTCAGCGACACAGACAGACGGAGACCGATGGACGGATAACAGAAGATAAAGAGAGAAGTCTACGAGAGGAGACAGTTGGACGGAGAAAACAACCTTGAGGGATTTCATTATCCCGCACTGACTCAATTATCCAATCGATGGATTGGATTAGAGAGGAGCCGCCTCTTCTGTCCTCTGTAACCGTCCGGCTGTAAAGATAGGCTGCTCATTTATTCATATTTAATTCATAGCTTTTCTGTTTTACAAACAAACAACAGCCATAAAGTAACAAAAGAAGCTGAATAAAAGAAAATCATGTAACGGAGTATATATATATATATATATATATATATATATATATATATATATATATATATAATAAATATATATATATTAGGGCTGTCAATCGATTAAAAATGTAATCTAATTAATTACATACTCTGTGATTAATTAATTACTAACGGTGCCTGAACCGAGAAAAAGAAAAAAAAGGGTACTAAACAACAGTTGGTGGCATTAAAGAATGGCTTGTTTATTGCTAAGGCCATATGGTCAAAATGAAATGATTTAATAATAATGTATAACAATAACAATAACTAATTTCAGTAGTAAATTGCTGGTACCAAGATTTCGGTAGCCAGGGTTGGTAGGAAGAAGATTTATTAAGTTATTTAAGTAAATGTTCCAGTTAATAATCCAGGCAGCACATTATCGTCTCCCTCCTTCACTTTACAGTTTTTACAGTCCAATGGTTCAAACGTCAATATGGAATGGATTAATCTGCGTTATTTTTTTTAACGCGTTATTTGTTCTCAGATTAATTAATCAAATCTAATTGTTAATTTTGATTTTGACAGCCCTAGGGCTGTCAAAATAACGCGTTAATTATATATATATATATATATATTTTCTCAAAATTTGTTTATTATTAGGATAAACCCCTTGAGATGTATCATCTCGTTTTTGAGGGGGTCCCAACATATACCACAATCATTACATAACAACAGAGAAGTGAAAGAAAAAAACATGAATAAATAAAATAAAAATACAATTAACAAAACAGCAACGTACATATACAAACAAAACAAAATAGAAGAACAACACATGCATATGTTCATCAATACATTACAACCACCAAATGGCCAAGATGGCCAATAATAAGTAAACAGTAGAGTGTGAGTAGATTTCCAACTACAGTCAATTATAAACATTAGGTATAGACAGTAGGCATAAGGATTGCCTGGATCTTTAATAGCAATGGCAGTTTGTCTTAAAATGAGCAGACAGGGCATGTTTAA
This sequence comes from Sander vitreus, assembly GCF_031162955.1. Classification (NCBI taxonomy): domain Eukaryota; kingdom Metazoa; phylum Chordata; class Actinopteri; order Perciformes; family Percidae; genus Sander; species Sander vitreus. The sequence goes on along the minus strand of NC_135869.1, from coordinate 1,154,476 downwards.
ACAAACCAAGTAATGAAATCGGTCTTATTTCCACAGATAAATTATCCCAATCTGCTGGAGCCTTAAAGTTAAAAGATCTTTTGCCAATTTTTAACTCACGGGACAGAGAAGTAGAGTTGAGTAGAGTGCTGAACTTCATAGTTTGAGGTATAAGGTACAAGATATAAGGAGGATAATTGAAATAAATACATTTCAATATAAGTTGAAGCCAGTGACTGTGTCTTCTACTACTTAGAGATGGCCAATTAAGTGTATTATACATTATACAGTGATGAGTGAGATAAGGACTGTGTTAAGTGGAACAAGGTCAGAATTAAATGCATTTTGATAAACAACATCACAATAGTCAAGAATTGGAAGTATAAGTTGAGAGGCAAGTTTTATACGAACAATGCACGTAAAAGCAATTTCGAGCTCGATTTAAAATGTTGATTCCAAAGTTCACTTTACGTAACACTTGCTTGATGCGTAATTTGAATGAGAGTTCAGTATCAAGCCATACACCAAGATATTTAATCTTATCAACTTTATGCAGAGAGAGTGCCATCATTAGTGAACCCACAAACGGCCAATGGACTGTATTTGTTCAACATCCTGTTTACTCATCTGAGTTTTCTTTGACAGAAAAGCAATCCGGTAAACTTTGCAGGGTACAAGAGCATCCACAAGAAATCCTTTGTCCACCATAATTGCCATGTCAGTTGTGAGTCATTTTGTAATCCCTGAAATTCTGAAAATGTCCCTATCGCTCATAGAACCTGCATACAGTGGAGAAACAAAGGTGATAGGACCATGGGGGGCAATGCCAATCATGGCCTTGAAAGTGGTGTGTGACTTGTAGTTGGAGAACACCTCACTTTGCATAACAAGAGATGAGGGTGTTTGACCAAATATTTCTGTACAGTCCAGCACCACTTGTGTGTCGGCGTATGGGGGAAAACTCTGTTGGTAAGTGAACTTGTACGACCTCTTTTGGTAGCCACAGCCTGATAGAACCAAGAAGGTGGTACATAAAGTGTGTCCAGGTTGTTACAATTCTGCTGGTATCGGTGGATACCAAAATGGTTGGCAAGATCACGGAGAGGTGCATTAGGAACAGAAGTAACTCATCCATGGGCACAAGTTTCTGTTAAAGAGATGACAAAATGAACGTATATTAGCAAAAGTAAAATTACAGTTAAATGTTTACTACTTAAAAGTAGATACACCACCTATTGAAATAAGAATGGAACTTAAGTGGGTCAGAACTATGTAACATGATTCACTGTAGCCTTTGTATTGTGATTCATTGTAGCCTTAAGTGTGCAGAATGCAGATGGGTGGAGGGTACGGGGCTTACTGGTGATGGGCAGTGTGCTGTTTGGGGAGTATGGAGTGGGGGGGGAGGGTGATGTAAGGTGCGTGTGTGTATGTGTAGTGTGTTATCTGGTTTAGTATTGTAAATATGCATTAATCTACGAAACCCTGATGACATAGCTTACCGTTGATCTGTGTTGAGTTGCACCGGCTGCACTATCTTGGTCTTTGCGGCTGACTGCACAAGTTGCCAAAAGGTCTGGAAGTGCTGGTATGATGCAAATCTAGCAATGAAACAATTACGTTGGGTTAATTTAACTTCAAATGAAATTCTATGTAATGGTTAAATGCTAACTACGTTCACTCCGCAAGTCTTAATGCTTAATTCAGATTTTTTGCTTAGATCAGATTTTTTGTTTGGCTGTTCACATGACCTTTTAAAATGTGGCCTATATCAGATTCCAGTGTGAAATGTTTGCGGTTTCGAACTGACCCGCATGCGCAAAAGAAAAAAAAAAAAAAACATCAGACGCAGCACGCTGTTGCACTAAAGTTGGGGAGGTTATGGAGGAAGTAAGCATTTTTGATTGAACTGAACTATCTCCCCATACACTAATTAGGTCTAACACCTCACTTTCCCTCCATTGACTTGCTCCATCACTGTTCTCCATTTTGTAGGCCTAGTCAAGTTTTTAATTTTCAAGTTTTCAAAAATCCGCCTTGGTTTTTCAGACTGCGGCTGCATTGAAAAAAAATCAGACCTGGGTCTGATTTAGGACCACATATGGAAGTGGTCTAAATCTGATGTGAAAAAAATCAGATCTGGGCAAGAGTGTTCACACTACTTCTGAAGAAGTCTGACCTGGTCACTTGACCCCAAAAAAAATATCTGATTTGGGCCACTTTGCCTGCAGTCTGATATGCATATTGATTTCAAAACGATTTTTCATGAACATGGTCATGGACCTACCTTGTGTAAAACCAAATGTCCTCATCAGACCCTGCAAGACGCTCTACACCAAATCTTGATTGCAGTTGCAGAGTTCCAATCTGTTGTTGCAGCTCCCGGACTTTTTGCTTCAACTTTTCGTTCTCTTCTGCTAATTCAGATGGAGTCACCGATGTCGTCGGCGTTACAGAGTAGTCATGCTCCAGTGGTAACGTTACTTCCATCTCACAATCAGAGCCAACAATCTCTGACGGCAGGTCCGGCGGGGGAGAGGGGCGTTTAGGGCAGCGCTCCCAAACACTGCACCTTGGCGCTGGTAAACAAAAACAACACAGTCTCACTCCCTACTCATCAAATGTATGACGCATGGTCAAGTAACCGTCGCGTTATTTTTCGACGAGGGGGTCCGTCAGATAGACATTCATGTTAATCCCTCAGATATTGACGAAATAAAAAACACGCCCCCTTAACTCAAAATCTGTGACAGTTTTATCATTGGCATGTTTAGCCCAATAACAGCTGTTTTAATCAACATTATTCACCAGATATTATCATGGTTTATATGTATTTCTTTTAATGTTATTATTTCGGTCTATTTCGGCCAGGGAAGCTGGATTGCTTGTTTGTTTATTTATATTTTTATTTATATTTTTAAAACTATAACGCTACATCTATCAACATTTATTTAGATGTTATCATAGTATAAATTTTTTTATTTTAATAATATTATTTCCGTCTTATTACCGGTGAAATATTACAGTATGCTGTAATACAGAACATTACGATATGATCCGAGCTGGACGCATTCAAAGCTGATATCCCACAATGCAATTCAATTCATTCACAGAATCAGACAGCGATCAGCGGGTTTTTAACGCCAGTATCACTTCAATGTACATATATACAATCAGTGGTTTAGTCACCAGCAACAACATGTTCTCAGCTTTGTTCCAGTAAGTTATGCACCGTAATAACGTTTAAAACAATCAGCTGAAGTGACGTAGTAATTACCGCTCCTCGTCTGTGAAAGAATGTTGCACGTGAGAATTTACACAATAAAATACCAATAATGAAAAAATAGTGTTTTATGCTAAGCCCTTTGATTTGCCTTATATATACTATATAAAATACCTACAGTTGAGTGTTTAGAACTACAGCCTAATGGCTTGTTTGACTCATTTTCATTTGTTTTAACTTGTAGGCCTACTGTTGTGAAAAGCAATAAACTATAGGTATACAAAGAGAAGCATTTTTTATTTTATTTTCCATACATACTTATTTAAAAACGCAATTTTCTAATTTTGCAGTTGATGACTATTAATAGCAAATACTAAAGGGAAAAAAAACATGAGCATATTTATGTGTGGGACTTAGTTTGATTTAACATCACACTGCATTATTAGTTGTTTTAAATAAATGACTTTTTTGAAATATCAATTTATGGTAGGCCTAACATATTAATTATTATATTCAGAAGATAATCCTCATATCAATCACTATGGTTACAGCTTGTAGCCATCCTAACCTTTGTAGCCTTTACTGAGACTACCTTTTCAAAATGAAGAAGGGACTAGTTTTAGGAAGCATTTTCAGGAAATTAAAAAGATAATCAGATTGTTGCTGAGGTTTTTCTTCACAGAGTAAGATGTACTGTATATAGCTTTGTATATACAACATGTGTTTTGGCATTTTTGACACACTTCTACCTGAGCCTACATACTGCACACAGACAAAACTCACACATCTCATTCAACCATTTCACCAGCTGAGGAAAGGGTCGTGACATGGGTCAGAGGCTATCAGAGGTCAGAAATGATGAACCAATCAAGCTGTAAAGATAGGCTGCTCATTTATTCATATTTAATTCATAGCTTTTCTGTTTTACAAACAAACAACAACCATAAACTAACAAAAGAAGCTGAATAAAAGAAAATCATGTAACGGAGTATATATGCATATATAAACTACAGTATTTTCATTTTCATGAAATTAAAAAGATAATCAGATTGTTGCCGAGGTTTTTCTTCACAGAGTAAGATGTACTGTATATAGCTTTGTATATACAACATGTGTTTTGGCATTTTTGACACACTTCTACCTGAGCCTACATACTGCACACAGACAAAACTCACACATCTCATTCAACCATTTCACAAGCTGAGGAAAGGGTCGTGACATGGGTCAGAGGCTATCAGAGGTCAGAAATGATGAACCAATCAATCAGCTCTGCTCCTATCAAACTTGACCTATCATGTGGACAACACCTTTGGCCCGTGTGAAAGTGTGTGTTATCATTTAGCGCAGACACTCACGGTGAATCAGAGGGTTCATGTTATACAAGGCTGCATTACAGAGCATATTAATACGACTGTCATGAAGGTTGTGAAGAGGAATAGAAACCAGTCTCTCCAGGCATGCACAGATAATATGGTCTGATCTATTTTTATTCTTCATGCCAAGTAGCTCTTATCCTCTGGCAGAAGATATGGGTAAACTTAACATTTCTAAACTATAGGCCTAATTTGGACCTACCTCAATTAAAACTTTAAATAATGTTGCTTGAGGCTGCAGGGGAATAGCTTCATGATATATTATATGGTTGTGTGTTGCTCTTGTCACTATTTGTGAAACATGAACAACAGATTGTTGCTGTGTGATGTGCAGTCTGACTACATATCACTTGGTTTATGTTTTTTTTATTTATTGTAAGTCATCATTTGTATGATAAAACAATATGTCAAGTGTTATGTGTGAAGCATTTGAACTCAAGGCAGATATCCCTCTGGGGACAATAAAGTATCGCCTGCAACATGGTCTCCATGATGTATAAAAATTAAAATGTTGGCGTAGGACTATAGCAAAGACATCGTTGGAAACTTCTCAACCTGGACAGTGACATATGTCAGTCTGAAGAGGATACATTACTCCTGCTTTGAAATATTGACCTCTGAACCTTGAAACCAGTCGATCTTTGAAGGCTTGTCATTTAGCAACAGGAGCTACACACATAGGACCAGCTGTTATAGAAGGTACTACACACATAGAACCAGCTGTTATAGAAGGTACTACACACATAGGACCAGCTGTTATAGAAGGTGCTACACACATAGGACCAGCTGTTATAGACGGTACTACACACATAGGACCAGCTGTTATAGAAGGTACTACACACATAGGACCAGCTGTTATAGAAGGTGCTACACACATAGAACCAGCTGTTATAGAAGGTACTACACACATAGGACCAGCTGTTATAGAAGGTGCTACACACATAGGACCAGCTGTTATAGACGGTACTACACACATAGGACCAGCTGTTATAGAAGGTGCTACACACATAGGACCAGCTGTTATAGAAGGTCCTACACACATAGGACCAGCTGTTCTAGAAGGTGCTACACACATAGGACCAGCTGTTATAGACGGTGCTACACACATAGGACCAGCTGTTATAGAAGGTGCTACACACATAGGACCAGCTGTTATAGAAGGTGCTACACACATAGGACCAGCTGTTATAGAAGGTGCTACACACATAGGACCAGCTGTTATAGAAGGTGCTACACACATAGGACCAGCTGTTATAGACGGTACTACACACATAGGACCAGCTGTTATAGAAGGTGCTACACACATAGGACCAGCTGTTATAGAAGGTACTACACACATAGGACCAGCTGTTATAGACGGTACTACACACATAGGACCAGCTGTTATAGAAGGTGCTACACACATAGGACCAGCTGTTCTAGAAAGCTCTGGACCTCAGCTGTCATGTAGATATGGTCACCAAAGTTTACCCACTCTAAGCACTGTCAAATATGGTAATAAGCTATTTTCACCTATTTAACGATTATATTTTTAAAATCTGATGACACCAGTGTGTTCACCATCCCATAAAACCCCAGGGTGTATCCAAAATTCTACACTACCAACTTCTAATTATGAGAAATATACCAATATACTTTATAAAACTACAACTCCCATAAGAGACGCCACAGAACCTGTTACAAAGCTTGTGTATTTGTAGTTCTTCCGGGGTGGGTGGGGGGACATGTTGGACTCCTGTGTTTCTGCTGTCTGCTGTGAGTGGGCTCCATTCCATTTCAGATTGCTGCCGCCTGCCGGCCGGCCGAGCAAACAGTACATGAGACAAATACATGAAACTGTATTTTATTATTATTAATATCTTCATTGTTTACATCCTCAAATACAACGTTAGACAAAAACATCAATATTACGAATATTATGTATTTTTATCTTCTTTTCCGCTGAGCGGGACTGTGTCATGCCTCAATACATACATGAAGAGCACATGCTTACACAATTGCTATTGTAATATGGGAACTATGTCACCAACAAACAAGTGTACACATCTGACTGATTTGCCCCTTTATACTCAAAGAAACGAGGAACCGTGTGTAAGTGCAAGCTCTGAGCATATGCTAGTACTGCCTATATTCTGAGTAAACTCGATTAGAAAATTGCTAAATACACAAAATGTCAACCAAAATGGGTAGAATGTCCTTAAAATGCCTTTATGGCTTACTTACTGTACATCACAGTTTTGTTCAGTACTTTCCGTGGGATACTGTCCAGGAAGAAAACTCAGAGCAAACAAAACAGTTTAATGGGGAGCTGCAGGGTCCCTGGCCACCTCTCAAGAGTTGCACCTAAAGACGACAAAAAAACAATTCAAAAAATTAGGCTGAAATCAGGAAATACACTAAAGCGGAGACTACTGGCAAAACACCTATTAAAAAGCTGAAAATGTACTGTAAATGGCATTTAATTTATTTTTGTCCAGTGGTAGACGAGCCTCTCCTCCGCCTCTTTTGTTCCCCCGAAGATTGCTCACCAGCAGTACTTCCACTGGGAAGACGGCGGTGAGCAGATGCCTCACAAATACTGTGGCAGAATTTGCATTGAGGGCATAGGCCCACGCCAGTTTCTCAACCATGACTCCCGTCCCAGGATGGATCTCCACCTGTTTACACAAGGACACAAGGTGAGCATTTAAAGTCTGAATATGTATGATTTATTCAGACATAAACGCTAATTACATCTGCTATACTCATTAAAAGCAAGTCTGACAAGCTCAAGATCTATTTTATGTGCTGTAATTATTTATTCTTTATAAAACAATTACCTTAGAATTCTGAGAGACAGTCGGTGATGGAGACGCAGACGTTGAACTGGACAGCGTAGATCGAACTGGACCTGGACTGCGGAGAACCTGGAAGGGCCGGCGATGGTGTGGCAAGCTCCACCGTGGATCTCTTAGGAGGTGCAGCCGAATCAATTATTTTCCTCAAGCTCAGTAGGAGTCCTGGCACATCTAGACACAGTACATCACAAACAAATAATTAGTTATTATCACTTCTTTAGCACAAAGGTGTTTTTACAATACAGTCAAAACAGCCTACAGTCATTTAGAAAAAAAGTGTCTGACTGATATGAATCAATGATACCTTGACGAGCCATCTCCTTCAATTTAGCATTCTCTGCTTTCAGGTCCTTGATCTCCTGCTTTAATTCCACCACAGTCTTAGTCAGATTGTTATGATTATCTGAAGAAGGCTGTGATTGACCGTATTGCTTAAGGAACTCTTCTGCGGGGTCTCTCCTTATGGGAGCCTTTGACTTCTGGGTGTCAAGAGAAAGGAAAGTACAATCATTGAGATAGAAAACCAAAAGAAAAAGAGAATCAATATCAAGAACCAATTAGCCTTACAGATTTTTTTCTAGCTAGATAGTGATGCATATTACACAGTAGTGCCAAACCCTTACACATTATATGTGCATGGTACGACTAGAAAAATGGTCATTGCATAGGAGCTTAGAGTAAATTGAAGTCACCTTAACTTGCCATAACTGAGTCTCATCATTGGTTGAGCCATCCGAATTGTCCCCATATTTTTGGGGGGGCACTGACGCCCTCTTTGTCAGCTCTACAGGTTCTTCTTCCTTCAGCAGTGAGTTCAGTTTACAGATTGTGTCAAAACGAGTAGCTAGAGAACAAAAGAAAAATACATAAACCAGAGTTACACTCAAACAGTTGATTACTCCAGATCATTCTTTCGTAACACTAACACTAAATATATATATATATATATATATATATATACACTTATATATATATATACACTTATACTTCAAGTGCGTGATGTGTGCTCGTAAATACTCTTTATGCATTGCTCACATACTTGTAGACCCTATGTACTCTTTGTAAGTCTTGAAGGGGTTATGCATAAGGTATACATGACACCTGACATAAACATACAAAACCATTCAAAAGGGTTTGTTCCATCAGTGTCAAGTGTCAAAGTGTTATTATGTCACTTTTAGAGGCTGACAAATGTCACTTGACAAACTGATTATGACGCTTTAAGCACCAAAACGACCTAGCACTTGTGTTTGATAGAGTACAATGGGTATGACTAAGGGATTAAGGATGTCTTAATGCATTAACTTTTAGTCAAGTTAACTTGTGTAGATGGGTACATGTTTCTGAAACAACACCGTTTCACTCCCAGCTAACAATTTTCCAGCATTTGTAGTGCAATATAAAGGACGAAATTGTGACAAAACTACAAAAAGTATGAGCTCTGTTTATACGAGTTACAGTTTAAATCAAGAGTTGACTTGTTTAAATGGGACTCATCTTACTACTTTAACAGTTGTATTGCATTGAACACATTCCACAAAGTACATTACAAACTATGGACACTAACACATAAGTAAATTAAAGAGGGGGATCGGCACTTGAAGCCATAGTAACGTTAACTCACCACTAACGAAAATGACAGTGCCTCTGTAGTGAGGCCAGCCTCCTCGTTGTTTCCTCCCATGGCGCCATTCAATAACGGCTGAGTAGGTGGAAATGGGATTCCCATCCTGGTCCATCTTGGAATCATCCTACCCCCTTATGGCATCAGTTTTTATGTCGCTGAGCTTCCCAAAATCCTCCCCTTCACTCCACCGCACAACAGCAAACTTCCTCTCCAAGTGTTCTGAAGTGATCAAATAAATAAAATCACTGCTTGGCTTGGCATTCAATAAATGACTGGAAGACAGAAATTGTTAACAGCTAGCTAACCTTAAACATCAGTTTTCTGAAAAAACCCTCTTCTACTATACATGATAGCTACAGGTTTAGCTAGGCATATTAGCTAGACTTAAGACTATCGTTACCCACTTTGGATAGCTAACTAATGATAGCTAGCTAGCTAGCTAAAAAGTGACCATTAGCTAAATTATCTCACGTTAACTAGCTAAATGGACACTAAGTATAATGTTAAACAAGTTAACTTAACTTTAGACAGACAGAAACTCAATTGTTACATTTAAATAGCTACATGTCAAATGTAAGTTAATTTACTTAACGTAACGCTACCTCTAGCTTTGCCAGACTGCATCGTAGCAGAATCCGTTGGCTGTTCGTCTTGATTCAAATCCAAATATGACTTTTTTTTCAACCTTCAATTTTCCCCCCTTGATGTCCCTTTCCGGGCTCCGTACAATCCCGAGTGAAGGTAGCTTGCTAATGATTCCGGTAGCTTTCGAGCGGTAAAATTGTCAGTTCACACTGTGGTTCACAGCCAAGGGCATTAGCTATCTTCCCCAGCTACCCTACTAACAAGACAGTAATAACTATGTCGAAAAGAAAAGAAAACGTTACTCCTAACAAGAAAGAAAAAGATTGGTTGAGGGAAAATGTCCCTATACGTACTTTGACAAGATGGAAGAAAAGGTTTGTGCTACATCTGTTTCCTAATGCAGCTTATAATTTAACGGTACAGTGATTCGTTCCCAGTTAAAGTTACTGTTCCCTGATTCTTTAGAAAAATCAACAGGACGTTGACTGACATCAAAGAAAACAATGCTCAACAACAAGTAAGTGTAGCCCAGTTCTTGTCCTCCGTCTTATCAGTTTAATGTATACATTGTAACAGTTATGATACTGTAACTAGCTATACTATTTTGCAGCTCACATCCGTTTGTGAATGCTCATGTGCAGCAGATGCTTGCTGCAGATAAGAGAGTCTATCCCTTTTTTCTGCGATGCAATTCTTTTTTGGACAAGGATTCTAAAATATAACAAATTCGCATCGCATTATAGGTGTGAATATTTTTGATGCCTCAAATTCATATGCGATTGTTTGCATTTTCGTGTTGTTTATCCATAATGCACCTGGTGTGTAAAGGCCTTAATTAAGGTAAAGGCTGATGTAACATCATGTTGAAACAATAAGTAGGCCTACAACATTTACAGTAACCACTGTTACAGTTAAATAGCCAGTAGCCTAGTAAGTCCCTCTCAATCGCTCACACTAAAGTATAATATTGTAATCTATTATCTCTCTGTCTCTACCCCATCTCTCCCCCTCTTTCTCTTATTTTTCTAATGAATAATGGACTTGTGTTCTCCAGGAAAGTGATGAAGATCCCAGCCAAAGAGAAGAGCAGAGAGCAGAACCTTTCTTATTGGCACAGGTGAGACAAAACTACATACACATTTATGTTAATTACATAGTTGGTATGACATTAAATACCATTGCATTGTTTGTCTTTTAATAAAAAGACAAACAATGCAATGACAAAATGCACAGATTCATCTCTGCAGTTCATGGAAGTGTACAGACCACTGTCTGTCCTTCCTCTTTTTGTTTGTTTCTTACGTGTGCTCTGGCTTCCATTACATTTTTTGTACTAAGTACAGTAGACCAAAACAAGGTTATGTAATGGAAAAGTAAAAGCAAATGGAACCTACTAAGTGTTAATACTGTTCTTCTTTTTCTACAATTTTAGGACAACGTTCCTCAAGAAATAGATAATGATGTCCACTGTCATGGACTAACGGAAGGGCAAAGTTGCATGTCGATTCTCTCCCTTGCATTGAGACACAACACTACAGGTGTATTGACGGAAGACCTGCTGACACTTCTAAAGTTACATTCTTCTGGGACAAGTGCAGTTCCAGCAAGCAAGTATTTTTTGGAGAAACCATTAGCTGGTATTGTAGATCAATTAAAACGCCATCATTACTGTAGAGTATGTACTAAGTACCTTGGGACTTCACAATCACAAGAAGAAACACTTACATGTGTGTCATGTTCCTCATCCATAACGGTAAAAGCCAGCTTACAGGAAGGAGATTTCTTTATCAGTATTCCATTAAAGGATCAACTGAAGGATATTCTTGAGAATCAAGGAATGCATGATCTCTGTTTTCGTACTGATGACAGTAGTAGGCATGTAATAAGTGATATATGTGATGGCCCTTTATATCAGACCTTGAAATCAAACAGTGAAGAGGATTTCCTCTCGCTTACATTTAATTGTGATGGTGTACCAGTCTTTCAGTCTTCTAAATTCAGTATTTGGTCAATACTCTGTTGTGTTAATGAGATACCCCCTGAGAGCAGAGATAAGCATGTCCTTTTATGTGCTTTGTGGTTTGGATCCAAAAAGCCTGACATGACCTGCTACTTCCAACCATTTGTGGAGGAATGTATTGACCTTTCACAAGCTAGTTTTGAGTGGCAGCATCCTAATGATCAGACAAGGAGACACGTGAAAGTGCACCCATTGTGCTGTGTGTGTGATGCAGTAGCTAGGCCATTACTACAGAATTTTAAACAATTTAATGGTGAATATGGCTGTGGAGTCTGCCTTCACCCTGGGGTGCGAATGAGCAAAGGAAAAGGAAACACCAGGGTTTACACATGTGCAGATGAAAAACCAAGTGACAGAACTCATAAAACCACAGTAGAGATAGGACAAATTGCTGTAAGAGAAGAGACGACTATATTGGGCATAAAGGGCCCATCTGCCATTGTAGATTTACCAAAGTTTGATCTAATCAATGGGATGGTCCCTGACTACATGCATGTGTTGCTTGAAGTGTGCAGACAAATGGCGACAGTATGGATGGATTCTAAAAGCTATTCTGAGCCATGGTACATTGGCACACAAACTGCAATCATGGACAGACACCACTTGTCTATAAAACCTCCAGGTATTGTTGCTCGAGTTCCACGATCTCTCACTGAACACAGATTCTGGAAAGCCCACAAGTGGCAACACTGGCTTCTGTACTATAGCTTACCAGTTCTTAAAGGCATACTTCCTCAGAAGTATCACTCTCATTGGGCATTACTGATTGAGGGCATAAGCATTCTGTTGGGGTCTGAGTTAAATACAGAACAGATAAATCACGCCCATGAGGCATTAGTGTACTTTGTTGGAGGTGTGCAGTCGCTGTATGGGAAGGAGCACATGCCATTTAATGTTCATCCCCTTCTGCATTTAAGCAAAAGTGTTGTGCATTGGGGTCGTTTGTGGGCCCACTCAGCCTTTATGTTTCCATCCATCCATCTTCATCCGCTTATCCGGGGTAGCAGCTCCAGCAGGGGACCCCAAACTTCCCTTTCCCGGGCCACATTAACCAGCTCCGACTGGGGGATCCCGAGGCGTTCCCAGGCCAGGTTAGAGATATAATCCCTCCACCTAGTCCTGGGTCTCCCCCGAGGCCTCCTCCCAGCTGGACGTGCCTGGAACACCTCCCTAGGGAGGCGCCCAGGGGGCATCCTTACCAGATGCCCGAACCACCTCAACTGGCTCCTTTCGACGCAAAGGAGCAGCGGCTCTACTCCGAGCTCCTCACGGATAACTGAGCTTCTCACCCTATCTCTAAGGGAGACGCCAGCTACCCTCCTGAGGAAACCCATTTCGGCCGATTGTACCCTGGATCTTGTTCTTTGTCATGACCCAGCCTTCATGACCATAGGTGAGGGTAGGAACAAAAACTGACCGGTAGATTGAGAGCTTTGCCTTCTGGCTCAGCTCTCTTTTCATCACAACGGTGCGATAAATTGAATGTAATACCGCACCTGCTGTGCCGATTCTCCGACCAATCTCCCGCTCCATTGTCCCCTCACTCGCGAACAAGACCCCAAGGTACTTGAACTCCTTCACTTGGGGTAAGGACTCATTCCCTACCTGGAGAAGGCACTCCATCGGTTTCCTGCTGAGAACCATGGCCTCCGATTTAGAGGTGCTGATCCTCATCCCAGCCGCTTCACACTCGGCTGCATGACCGATCCAGTGAGTGCTGAAGGTCACAGGCCGATGATGCCATCAGGACCACATCATCTGCAAAAAGCAGCGATGAGATCCCCAGCCCACCGAACTGCAACCCCTCTCCACCCCGACTACGCTCGATATCCTGTCCATAAATACTACAAACAGGATTGGTGACAAGCGCAGCCCTGGCGGAGGCCAACTCTCACCTGAAACGAGTCCGACTTACTGCCGAGAACCCGGACACAGCTCTCGCTTTGGTCGTACAGAGATTGGATGGCCCTGAGAAGGGACCCCCTCACCCCGTACTCCCGCAGCACCTCCCACAGTATCTCCCGGGGCACCCGGTCATACGCCTTCTCCAGATCCACAAAACACATGTAGACTGGTTGGGCATACTCCCAGGCTCCCTCCAGGATCCTTGCGAGAGTAAAGATCTGGTCCGTTGTTCCACGACCAGGACGGAATCCGCATTGTTCCTCTTCAACCTGAGATTCGACTATTGACCCGAACCCTCCTTTCCAGCACCTTGAGTAGACTTTACCGGGGAGGCTGAGAAGTGTGATACCCCTGTAATTGGCACACACCCTCTGGTCCCCCCTTTTTAAAAAAGGGGGAACCACCACCCCGGTCTGCCACTCCTTAGGCACCGTCCCCAGACTTCCACGCAATGTTGAAGAGGCGTGTCAACCAAGACAACCCCTCCACACCCAGAGCTTTAAGCATTTCTGGACGGATCTCATCAATTCCTGGGGCTTTGCCACTGTGGAGTTGTTTAACTACCTCAGCAACCTCCACCAGGGAAATTGATGCCAATCCCCCCCTCATCCTCCAGCTCTGCCTCTACCATAGAGGGCGTATTAGTTGGATTTAGGAGTTCCTCAAAGTGCTCCTTCCACCGCCCTATTACCTCCTCAGTTGAGGTCAACAGTGTCCCATCCTTACTGTACACAGCTTGGATGGTTCTCGCTTCCCCCTCCTGAGGTGGCGAACGGTTTTCCAGAAGCACCTTGGTGCCGACCAAAAGTCCTTCTCCATGTCTTCTCCGAACTTCTCCCACACACGCTGCTTTGCCTCTTTCACGGCAGAGGCTGCAGCCCTTCGGGCCCTTCGGTACCTTGCAACTGCCTCCGGAGTCGTCTGGGATAACATATCCCGGAAAGACTCCTTCTTCAGTCGGACGGCTTCCCTGACCACCGGTGTCCACCACGGTGTTCGTGGGTTACCGCCCCTTGAGGCACCTAAGACCCTAAGACCACAGCTCCTCACCGCAGCTTCAGCAATGGAAACTTTGAACATTGTCCACTCGGGTTCAATGCCCCCAGCCTCCACAGGGATGCACGAAAAGCTCCGCCGGAGGTGTGAGTTGAAAGTCTGTCGGACAGGGGCCTCCTCCAGACGTTCCCAATTTACCCGCACTACCCGTTTGGGCTTACCAAGTCTGTCCAGAGTCTTCCCCCACCCCTGACCCAACTCACCACCAGATGGTGATCGGTTGACAGCTCCGCCCCTCTCTTCACCCGAGTGTCCAAAACATATGGCCTCAGATCAGATGAAAGCGATTATAAAATCGATCATTGACCTTTGGCCTAGGGTGCTCTGGTACCAAGTACACTTATGAGCATCCCTATGTTCGAACATGGTGTTCGTTATAGACAATCCATGACTAGCACAGAAGTCCAACAACAAACAACCACTCTGGTTTAGATCAGGGAGGCTGTTCCTCCCAATCACGCCTCTCCATGTGTCTCCATCATTACCCACGTGCGCGTTGAAGTCCCCCAGCAGAACTATGGAGTCCCCGACTGGAGCCCCATGCAGGACTCCACTCAAGGTCTCCAAGAAGGCCGAATACTCTGAACTCTTGTTTGGTGCATATGCACAAACAACAGTCAGAGTTTTCCCCCCCACAACCCGCAGGCGTAGGGAGGCGACCCTCTCGTCCACCGGGTTAAACTCCAACGTAGCGGCGCTCAGCCGGGGGCTTGTGAGTATCCCCACACCCGCCCGGCGCGTCACACCCTGGGCAACTCCGGAGAAGAAAAGAGTCCAACCCCTATCCAGGAGTATGGTTCCAGAACCAAGACTGTGCGTAGAGGTAAGCCCCACCAGATCTAACCGGTAGCGCTCCACCTCCCGCACAAGTTCCGGCTCCTTCCCCCACAGAGAGGTGACATTCCACGTCCCCAGAGCCAGCCTCTGCTGCCCGGGTCTGGTCCGTCGAGGCCCCTGACCTTCACTGCCACATGGGTGGCAGTGAAGGAAGCCTTTATGTTTGAAGATTTCAATGGATACCTCCTGAAACAAGTAAAAAGTAGTCAAACTGTACCACAACAAATATACAAACGAGTGCTGTTATCCCGTGCTTTTCCACATTTAGCAAAGCAATTCCTAACAAATGCACCTGCAGAAGTTACAGATTTCTGTAATGAAATGAGATCCGAAAAGCATCATGTCAAGAAGTTTGCAAAGTTCACTGAGGTGACTGCCTCTTCGTGATCAAGCTGCCCTCCACACAGTGAGAGAGGTTCCCACAAACTCTGTGGTAAATTACTACAAGAGAATTGCTGTAAATGGAGAAGTTGTTCATGGTCATACCTACAGCAAAAAAAAACAACAAAGAAACAATTCTATTGTACTTATAAAAGATGGGCGTATTTTTAGAGTCTCCCACTTTATTGACATGGGAGATCAGTGTTTATACGCCATAGGAAACTATGGTAATTGCACTGTGCAGAAATTAGCCAGAGGTTCTCTTATCCGAACTTCACTGAGCTACATGTCAACTGTCCACTTTCCCACAGGCTTTCACAAAGCCAGAAACACTGCTCAGGTAGTAAGACCATGTATGTATATTCAATGTCAGTCCAGCTCGATTGTTTGCCGGCTACTGAAGACATATTACTGTAAATGAATGAATGAATGTGAAGTAATTGTGAAGATGGTGACTTATTTATTTAGGGTCGCTCAACTAAAATCTATGTTACTACAATGAAACAGCATATTTCAGAGTGAAAAGATTAATACAAAATCTACATTTTGTAGTGCATGTCATCAATGTCAATGGATTTCAATGTAAGATCCAAAAGAACACAAGTACAAGGTATAGTGGCAAAATGATTCTAAAAGTTGCATCTTAAAGGTCCAATGTGTAGGAATTTCTCCCATCTAGCGTTGAGATCATATCGCAAAGTAAACACATTGCGCAATCAACTCTCTCGCACCACGCAGTTCAAAGTACGTATTACAGCTACGGTAGCCTTCACGCTTCAAAAAGCCGGTCTCTTGCGCTTTTCAATCTCCTTTTTCTTTTTCTGGGCGAAGAAGAAGACTCCTGTTCCTGAAATTTGGATTTTGAATACGTGTGGTCCTCCATGTTTCCTTCTTCAAACTTGCCGGGGGCCGGGAAGCTACGATACCCGTTAGCAGCATTAGCAGCACCTGTGAGTTTATCATGTGACAGAGAAAATGCGAAAGGCGGAGCAGTATGTCCTGTATGTCTCTTACCGGCTAATGTATTTCAAGATGGAGCATGAATATGGAGCGTCTACCGCAGTTCATGCAAACGAAAATATAACATTTCAAGCTAATGGGAATACTTGGAATTGATGGTGGAGGTAAATATTCATGAAAAAGTTTGTGAACGGGCAACACAGATTTAGATAATGAACAACTAAACACGTTACACACTGGACCTTTAATGAACTTGGGTCAGTTGTGTCATGTAAACTTTTCAAAATTTCAAATGTAAATTAAAACTTGTATAATGTCATATGCTAATTATGTGCAACATTTAAATCTTTCTACGGCAAGAATGAGTGAGTGCGTCTTTTCTTAATCTTGTTTTTATTTAGCTTGATTTTGAATACATTGAATGGGGATTTTGAATATTTGCTGCATACACAAGAACTAAAAGAAATTCATTTTGTCTATTTTATTTCGATATAATTGCCCAATAAATCCTAAATAAATAACAACAAGTATTTCCCATTTAGTAAATTCACTAGTTGAGAGAGGAGGCTAAAACATGAGAAGATGCTAACCTTAGCAAATCCTTAACATTCTGATATGTCATAAAATCTTAAAAATACCCTAAACTCTATTTGGTCATCTCATCATGTGCTTTTCATGTAATTTTATTTTAAGATTTTTTGTTTTTTAATGTCTCATATATCTGTGACATCTTACATATGTTTTGTAAGGTTTTTATACAATACTTGAAAGATTTCAGTTTCACAAATGGTTGCCCAACTCATCAAGTGTTACATGTGCCTCTTGTACACACAAAAATGTGTGTGTGTGTGTGTGTGTGTGTTGTTCTCTCTCTCTCTCTCTCTCTGTCTCTCATTCTGCCCTCCTCCCTCTGCCTGTTGCACACCTGAGTGTAATCAGTGCTCAGGTAGAGTGGGGGAGGTGATAAGAGGGAAGAGAGTGGAGAACACACCAGCAGCACACCAGTGAGGAGTTTTCTCCTTATCTTTTTTTTCTTTCCTCCACAACAAGCAGGTTTGTGTTTTCCCTACCTCCTTGCACATTTAGGTGCTGGAGTTTTGTTATTTTAGTTTATTGTGTTAGTTTGGGATGGAGGTTACCGGTAGTTCAGTTATTCGTCTCTTTTGTTTGTTTTAGGATTAGTTTTCCCTTTTTTTTTTTTTTAGATAGTTTAGGGGGAGACGCGGGGAGCGACGGCCCACTGCGAGGTTGGTCCAGCGTCTTTCCATCTTTTGTTCTTTTTGGCCGGGGTCTCCAGTCCCTTTTGTTTTTCCTTGTTTGTTACTTTTGGGAATATTCTTTAATAAAGCTTGTTGGTTAATTCTTAACTTTGTGTCTGGCATCCTTTTTATATGTTGCATCCTCCAATCCCTTTTGAGCCTTGGTTTGTCCCTTTTGTAAACGGAGGCCGTAACATCAAGTTTGATATTACAAATATCTACTAAGGATATTGTATGTGGATTTACTGTCATCTATAGTACTTAGTAGTAGTAGTAGTAGTAGTAGTAGTAGTAGTAGTATAAGTTCCCAAATTATATATGTTTCATATTATACAAATTTACTAAAGATATTGTATCTCGTTTGACTGTCATATATATTACTTACAAGTTTCAGATAAAAGATATAAACATTTAGTAAAATGTATCTGTCTTTTCCATATGGGATAGCCACTGAGCTCGCACCTCAGGCTGATGCAGGAAACGATGAAAACTTACTTCAGAATTGTACCTTGATGAATCGGCAAATCGTGGAACGCTACAATGTAATTACGGTCGTAAATGCAGTGTTCCAGGCTGTACAACGGAATACTGGCCCAGAGAAAAGTGTTTAGAACAAGTAGATATCGGACAATGGAGCGGGACTTGTGGATCTAACGGAGTGGTGCAGAGGACGTGCCTGTGGGCTTCACTCTCTGCTAAAGGTCGCCGTGCTGAGACACTGAACTAGCTACAGGGTGTGTTGTGATTCCTTGTCTGGAAGTGGAGTTTTTTTATGTCCCAAGGGTAACGTTACAACAACACTAGTTGTAATGAAAGTGTCGAAACTTTGCATTGGTGTGTGTGTGTGTGCGCGACGCACTGGAGGATGACTAAACTGTAACAAAACTGTGACTCTGGTGCTTTGTACAGTAACATTAGTTGATGAGTTTATGTGTCGGGGCGGAAATGAAGTTTGAAGCCAGCCGGGGATATTTTCTCGGCGGCTGGCATGTCTGAGCATTTTCTGTAGTTTGGAAGTCTATTGGTAACGTTAACAGAAAAAAAGGGATTGTGCTGTGTGTGTGTGTGTGTGTGTGCTTTGATCAACCAATCAGCGCGCAGCTCATCTAAATGTTCATGAGCATGCCATATAAGGCAGAAAACCTCTTGTTTCATATAGTGCTGTTTAACAGGGTTGCATTAGGGCGCATAGAACATCACCCAGGAAACAGGTGTTCATGTCCCAGAAGAAGTTAAGGAGAAAACACAAGACTTTCACCCAGGAAACAGGTGTTCATGTCCCGGAAGAAGTTAAGGAGAAAACACAAGACTTTCACCCAGGAAACAGGTGTTCATGTCCTGAAGAAGTTAAGGAGAAAACACAAGACTTTCACCCAGGAAACAGGTGTTCATGTCCAGAAGAAGTTAAGGAGAAAACACAAGACTTTCACCCAGGAAACAGGTGTTCATGTCCTGAAGAAGTTAAGGAGAAAACACAAGACTTTCACCAGGAAACAGGTGTTCATGTCCTGAAGAAGTTAAGGAAAAAACACAAGACTTTCACCCAGGAAACAGGTGTTCATGTCCATGAAGAAGTTAAGGAGTTGGAGTTTGTTTGAGCCATAACCACCACCCCAACCTGCCTCCTTATACAGAGTTTGGTGCTGTTTGTAACCTCCCTTGTTTGTTTCCTCCTGCAACCACTAGAGGGCCTGCCTGTCAACAAATGTACATTATTATACAGTAAGCAGCTTGAACAATTGCCTTTTATGGTCGTTTACTGGGTGAGGCCAGTCTGATTAGTTGCCTTTATGGCTGTCATTGCTACTAGGTTATACGGCTGATACAGGGTTTGATTGTTTTAATGTTATTGTTGGAGGTTATCTGAGTTTACCTGCCTGTAAAGGTGGAGTGTTGTTAGCCCAAGAATGGTCTGATCATAAAGGATTCTGTGGAAATACTATTACATCTTCAATTTCAATGCCATATGCCAGCACAAGGTCGAGGGTGTGGTTAAAACAGTGCGTGGCCTTATGCACACTCTGACTGAAACCAATTGAATCTAGTAGTGAGTTGAAAGGAATACTAAGGCTATCGTTGTCAACGTCCACATGGATATTAAAATCACCTCAGATAAATTCAGATGAATTCAGAATACAGACCTGGAGCTCGGTAAACAACAACAAATACAATTGGCTGTAATGTTTTCCATGTTGGATGTAGAAGATTAAAGGTGCCTGCCACATGTATTTCATTACTTTGTGGTAATGTCTGTTAGTCAAGTTCTACCATGGACTCTGTAACATTTTTTGTGGAAAGAATGTCTTGGTTACCTTGTTTCAAGCCATTCTAGCGTGGTATAGAAAGCCTGCAGGAAGACTCAGCTTGATTTGTGCCAGTTCTCATTAATATTCAACGAGCTAAGCTGCTTGATTCTGATTGGCTAACTCCCCCTTCTTGGCCAAAGCCTCGAGGAATTTGAGTATTAATATGACTGGGAGGAGTGGCTTCATTTAGACTAACATATTCTTCATGGCACAGCCATGTTTCGGTAAGACATAATAGATCAATTTGATTATCTGGTATCAAATCGTTTACTAGTACTACTTTAGAAGACAGAGATCTAATATTTAATAGTCCACATCTAATTTTCCTATTCTCTTCTATCATTGAAGTGGATGTTTTAATTCCAATTAGGTTCTTAAGTATAGCTCCTCTTTTATTTACCTTTGATTTGACTGATGGTGGTGTTATGGGACTATGAGTGGGTGACTGCTCCAACGGAAGCACAGAGAAGCACGTAGCACTGCACCTCTGATTACTGATTTCAAACTTGGGTTGTTATGGTTGATGACCGATAATAGACTCGGTCAGATTTCTTGATATGAGAGCGGCTCTGTCCAAAAACTAAATTACTTTCATCAGATCTAATAAATGTAGTGTTTTCTGCGGTAGGTTTTTCAACGTTTTAGACACATGTATGGTAATAATAATGGTCCTAAATTATGTAAAATTGCTGTTTTCTTTTATTTAAAAATGTAAAAGAAGTGAGGACTCCTAGGGTTACATGTCTTTATTTTTGGTTTAAGTATTAAGTATTTTGAAAATCAGACACAATGAAAAACGACAAGCTCACTTTTTATGTCATTATCATATGAAATCAGAACAGTAACACATCATGTCCACAGGATCAGGCTGCACCACGACTCCATCAAGGCTCCGTCGTTGTTTCAAGGTTCATTGGAGGTTTTCAGTGGACCGTCTGTATATCACACATGTATAGATCAGAGTTTTACACACTGTTCTTGGTTTACATGCACATTGCATACAAGTTTGCAACTTGTTTAGATGTAGAAACAGATGCTTTGTGGCTGGACTTGAATATGACAGCCCTTTAACTTTCTCTGTAATCAATAATTTTAAATATATCAAAAACAATATAATTATATTTAAAAGTTTATTATTCCCAGAGTCTGAGGTCATCAGGTAAGATGTTGTTAGTGGTCCCCTGCACTCATTTTAAAACCAGATGGGATCGATCTTTTCAGGCAGTGGCACCCAGGATGTGGAACACACTGCTGCTCTCTTTGCGTTGTTCAAACTCTGTAGATTCTTTTAAAAAGCATTTGAAGACTTGGCTATTCAAACAGCCTTTTAGTTAGACAAGGGCTTTCATGGCTGTCTGATTTTATGTACCTATGTTTTCCTTGGTATTCTTATGTCTTCTATTTATCGTATTCCAAGTTATTGTAAAGCACTTTGTGATTTTATCCGTGTAAAGTGCTATAAAACAAACTTTACTTACTTATTAGATCTCTGTCATCTGGATTATGACGTGCTGATCAGCTAACAAAATATGATTATTGGCTGAAAGTCTCATCACTGTTGATATGATTGAATACCACAAATATGTAATCCTGGCTAACTTTTAAAAATACAAACTGCACAGAATTTTTTTCTCCCTCTCTAACAAATCATATTTGCCCGAGCATCAGACACTGATTGGCCATACACGCTAATTAAATAACAGCCAACGGGACATTATCGACATTTGGCGCACTTCGGCTCAAACCCTGAAACTGAAATATTAAACGTCTTCAAACCAGATTTTGACACAGGGCCCCTTCACGAGACGTGCTCATATTATGCTCATTTTCAGGTTCATAATTGTATTAAGAGGTTATATCAGAATAGGTTTACATGGTTTAATTTTCCCTGATAGTACCTAGGTAAGGACTACTAGCCAGTCAGAAGCAGAGTATGAGGGCGTGAGACGCTAGCAGCTAGGTGAGCATTATAACGTGTTACAAAGTGATGCACGGTCGTCACGGAAGTAAAGGCTGGACTACAATAGAGCTGTTTGGAGCAGTTTGTGAACAGTGTTTTCTGTTGGAGATAGTAAGTCCCTTTGGGGTGGACTTTGGGCTTTTCACTTTGTAAACCTATAACATGCACAAAAAAGATATATAACACAATAAAGGAAAGGGTAAAAGCATATGAGCACTTTAAGATGCAGGGAACACATCAGGCCCAGAGTATTCCAGTTTGTATTTGTGCTTTGGTGTATATCAGCAAACACATTTATGATCAATCAAATTACCACAAAGTAAAAGACACAAAGACAACCTGGAGCCTTAGGGGCCACTGAGGTTCTGGGTTAGCCATGAACGTAATAACGCAAATTGTGAGAATTAATCGAATGATTGTTGATTGTGTGTAAATAAAACAGCTTCCACTAACATGATGGTGTATAGCAACGTGGATGGATTACCCGAAAGACATGCCGAAGGGCCAAAGGGCTCAGTGGCCACAGCCTATTATTATTGTTATTGACATTTCTTGTTGAACAGTCAAATGTTTGTTTAAAGCTGCAGAAATAACTTGAACTTTGAAGTAGGGATGTCAGTTTTGTTTTTTTGTCCCCAATTTAGATCAGAGTCCTTTTAACATTGAATATTTGAGTAATAAAAGAGCATCTCTTTCCACATAAACCAGTTGCACACCTTCTCCACATACCAGTTACATTCAACAAAGCAATTACAAAATTTACCAAAATGTATAACATTATTACAACATAGAAAGGATAAACACTAGAGCAGGATTTCTCACAACCTGGCAACCCTATTGTTGTCCCTATTAGTGACACAAAACGGATCTACAACACATTAACTATTAAAGCTGTTAGTTACAACTGATGAACTCTTTATGAAGGCTGTTGTATTAGAAAAGTGTTGAGTATAGTATCTGAAAGACGACTGTCAGTGTGGAAATTATTATTCACTTACTCGTTGGGGATGACGAGGTCAGAGCCCAAACGCTGTGTGTATTCTACATTCATCTAAACTGGGTGATATTATTTATTATTCCAGAAACCTAAAAGGTTTAGGTCAGCCCACAACCAATCACCAGCAAACACGGCTAACTCACCTACTGTGAGAATGGCCCTTGTTTATTAAACATAGGCTACTTTGAATTAAAAGGCATTAAAACAAAACAGAAATAACTAAATATACAAACAGCACCACCATCATTTCCCCCTTTACAGTATTTTAATTTGTAAGGATTTGTCTGATCAGCTTAAACAAGACAACATGTTTTGCTGCATTTGCACTTTTTTTTGGCGTGTATCACTATACCTGCCAGTGCAGCGCACAGTAGTCCACCCCCTACGGCTCCTAGTGCCGCTCCTATGGTAGACGTTATCTGACCCTTACCAGCAAGATACCCAAACAGACATCCAACACCCATACCAGAATAAACAGTAGTTTGAATAGCAGCTTGCTTGGAATGTGTTCCTCCTTCTGCAGCATTTTGTACCTGTTGTAAGGCAGTTTCAGCCTCTTGGAGCATCTCAGCGGTGTAGTAGCTTCCTTCTGCTTCCTGAACCTTATCGTTGATCTTCTTCAGTAGCTCAGGGACCTGTTCAGGACGTTTGTCAAAAACATGGTATCCATATTCGCAACTGCCAATTAGCTTGTGGAGATTTTCATTGCGAATAATAAAGTCCTCCATGGTATCTTTTAGCTTTTCTCCACGGGTGAACAACACCATAGTGTAATCCATTGTGTTTTTGCCAAAAGTATCGCAAATAGTTTTCACCATGTCTTCTACGTTCCTTGTGTATTTATCTTCCACACTCAGCACAATCACGAACACATGAGGACCAGGTTTGGCAAGATTGACGGATTTCTTGATCTTTCTCGCAATCACCTCTTCTGTTTGGTCAATGCTTAACAGACCAGGAGTATCAACAACGACCACATTTTGGTTGTTAATTTTCCTCTTTTCCTTTTGGCACTTCTTTGTGACAGCAGATAGACTATTCTTTGAGTGGAATAGGTCATCGCCCAGGATGGTGTTTCCTGAAAAACTCTTACCAACTCTGACCTTTCCAAGCAGGACGATCCTCAGCTCTGGCTTTTCACCTGCTGGAAAATTTTATAGACGTTAGTATAGTAAGAACTGCCTCTGTTATTATGTTATGTCAAACACTCAAATTTATGACAATCTATGAGATTTTGAGTCAGATGTTTAGATTCAGATTGGTCCCCCGCAGATAAAACCAGGCGCAGGTTAACCGACCCTTTCAGTACAACGAAAGACAAAGTTAGCAGTTCTTCACCTTGCTGGACACGTTTTGTGTTCATTGTTACAGATTTTTGAGCCTAAGAAATCGCTGTGATACCAGCCTAGGGATGTTAACAATTAACCGTTTATCCCTCAAACCTGAGGCCATGGTTCTCATCAGGAAACCGATGGAGTGCCTACTCCGGGTGGGGAATGAGTCCTTCCCCAAATAAAGGAGGTCAAGTACCTCGGGGTCTTTTTCACGATGGAGAGGGACAATGGAGCGGGAGATTGGCCGGAGAATCGGAGCAGCGGTATTAAATTCACTTTACCACACCGTTTACCGCAATTTTCGTTCCTACCCTAACCTATGGTCATGAAGGCTGGGTCATGACCAAAAGAACTAGAACCCCGGTACAAGCGACTGAATTGGGTTTTCTCAGGAGAGTGGCTGCCGTCTCCCTTAGAGATAGGTTGAGAAGCTCAGTCATCAATGAGGAACTAGGAGAAGAGCTGCTGTTCCTTTACATGGAAAGCGGGCCTCTGGTAAGGATGCCCCAGCACGTCCAGCTTGGAGGATACCTCGGGGAAGACCCAGGTCAGAGCTGTGTAATGTGGTAAAGTTTGGGGTCCCCTGCTAGAGCCACTGCCCCGCGACCCGACACCGGATAAGCGGGTGAAAATGAGTGAGTGATGAGTGATTAATCGGTAATGCTGGTTACATTTTATTACATTTTAAGGAGCAGTTGTCTGTAATTATTTGTGTATGTGTTCTAATCGCTGGTTGTGCAGGTCACTGCTCGGATTCACTGTCAAATTTGAAATAGACAATAAATTAATATTGCATTTTTAAGAGAACACCTCTCTTTGAGACTGCATCGACAAACTAGCACTTTCACTTAAACTTCATTCAGTGCTTACATTTAAAGTGGAAGTTCAGATCTTAATTTCAAATACCTCTTCAACCTCCTTCAGTATTTCATGTGTTTTAAACATCTAAACTGCAGATTTTTAAGCAACATGTACATGTAAATGTACATTAGTAACTCATTAACTCTTGCCCCTGACAATGTCTGTGTACAACCCGGATGTGTACGCCCTGGACACCATCTGGCACATGGCACCTCACACCCATTGTTTTGCCAAGGAGTGGGAGGTTATATTGGCCGGTAACAATAAAGTCCCACCAATATGATCATCAGCGGTGGAAGAAGTTATCAGAACACAGTCTAATGTCCCAAACGTTTAGGGGAGCCCAGTATTAATGTTAAAGGCAGGGTTGGTAATGTGGAAAAGCTAGCAAGATTTGAAAGTAGTATCCCCTCGGGGCTCTGCCCGCTCCCAGATGTGCACAAGACATTTCCTGAAAAATAACAAGGCCAACCATGGTGTCGCGTCACGCCGCCTTTGTGTTGGCCAAAAAAGGCACTTAAACACACCCCAAAGAGTACAGCTGACGGCCAACTGCCA
Source organism: Sander vitreus (assembly GCF_031162955.1). Taxonomy (NCBI): domain Eukaryota; kingdom Metazoa; phylum Chordata; class Actinopteri; order Perciformes; family Percidae; genus Sander; species Sander vitreus. The sequence goes on along the minus strand of NC_135869.1, from coordinate 1,128,418 downwards.
TGTACGTTCTGCGCCTGCGTAAGAGGAAATACCTCTCCCATCCCGGCAGGCGGTCGTTAGATATACCCGTGATATCTACAATTTAACAGCGTTAACCCTAACTACATGTGTTTTGTGTGCAGAAATATTAATGTGTAAAGTAACTAGTAACTAAAGCTGTCAGATGAATGTAGTGGAGTAAAAAGTCCAATATTTCTCTCTGAAATGTAGCGGAGTAGAAGTAGAAAGTAAAAAAAAGACTACAAGTAAAGTACAAGTACCTCAACATTTGGACTGAACTACAGTACTGGAGTAAATGTACTTAGTTACATTCCACCGCTGGTAATCATATTAAAGTAACTCATGCAAACATATATGTGAGTTGTACTCTCAAAATGTGTCTTCACATCACTCTGAACAATTCATCCAAATGTGGATTTCCACAACAGTCAAAAAAACATGGCCTATAAAATAATTTAAGAATATTTTTAAAATTCTTTGTGCATTGATAATATGTAAATAATGTGTATACATGCTTTACAGAGTATTAACCATTAACAAGGTATTATAAACACCAGTTGCAACTTTATAAAAGCCATCCAAATAATGTTTGATGGTTTATAATTTATTTCTTAATTATTAACAAACACTTCATATAATATAAAAAATAAGTGTGAAACAATACATTGTCAAAACAACAAATTATAGCGCAACTAATAATGAGTAAACATTATAATTTCATTGTTTTTTCACATTAAAATAACTTATTAACTTAAGTTTAACTTGCGATCAATTTACCATTTGTTAGTGATGGTTATGATAAAGTCTTACCAAATATAAAAAAAAAAACAAATACAATAGTTAAAGAAAAGTATCTGCAAACATCCAACTAACTAACCACTAACTAAAAACTTGTCTCTAAAATGCTGCTTAATCCAGTTCTGTGCAGATAATAAAACTCTCCACTGCAGATACTACAGATACACTACCAAACATATCTGAACTTCACAAAATCTCAACATTTTAGTTGTATTTTTAATGAATATTGAAAGATAGTTCAGTCTAAATTAGTTCAAAGTTGTCTCAAAACACCACTGATCCCCAAAGACAGGTTAAAAAGAGAATGAGCTGTTAATGGGTTGCTGGTTTATATTTAAGAAAACAAATATTGTTCCATAAAGTATGAAACCCCAGACACTGCAATGAGCTGTAGTACTGTAGAATAAATATATTTACCAGGCAGAAGACTGTCACCTTCTTTCTTGGATAAGCAGCTCATCTTTAAATTCTTGTCTCTGTGGATGTCTTATTCTGAGTATTTTAAGTACCATCTCATCATTTTATAATATAGCCTGCTTCTAGCTCCCTCCCCTGAAAGACACATCACCTGAGCTGGCCAATCACAACTCAAATTATGGCTGAAAGCAACAAATCAGGAGGCTCAGCCGAAGTTTACTTCCACAAGTCTACTTATTCGCCAGTGTCAATAAGTTTCTTGTAGTTTAATTCATAAAAAAATTTTAAAGTAAGAAATCCCCACAATAAAACACTATCCATCACAGATAGTTTAAGAGTTAAATGTACAGGATTTCAGAAGAAAAGTGTTCCAGGACCACTCTGTCGGTGCAAATTGAATAAACATAGACATTTTTCGGAAGTGTGATTATTCACTTAGATGTTCAGATTGATACCACTCTCATGTCTGTACAGTAAATATGAAGTTGCATCTGGTAAGCTTAGCTTAGCTTAAAGGCTGAAAACAGAGGGAACAGGTAGTCTGGCTCTGTCCAAAGGTAACAAAATCCAACTACCAATACGGTTGGGTATTGTTTGGGTTTTTTCCTTTTAGAATGGTGCTTGGTGCCTAAGCAGTGCACCGATACTTACAAAAACTTTTAAAAGCACAAAACGACAGTCCGCGGCATTAAATGGCTAAGACCATATGGTCAACTTGAAATAATTTATTTAAAATGTAATAATAACTTCACCAGTTAATTGCTGTTAAACAACAAAAAGAAGAAACACATAATGGCAGAGGGTTACTTTACAACAACATTGAATGCACCATGAGCTAACTAGGTGCAATTGAATGCACCATTAGGTCCTGTCGGTGTTATGGGTGGGAATCACAGGGTACCTCACAATACGATACATGGCTCACGATACAGCATTCTCCATCCATCCACCTTCGTCCGCTTATCCGGGGTCGGGTCGTGGGGGCAGCAGCTCCAGCAGGGGACCCCAAACTTCCCTTTCCCAAGCAACATTAACCATCCGTACCCCACGCTACTGTGCCTCTGATAGCTAGTATTAGTTGCCTTTGTTGGTTAGGTTGGTTACTTTGGTTAGTTTTAGTAGAGGAGTGGGATTGGTTAGTGTAAGAATACCAGAGTAAGCTGATCAGAGACAGGGTATGTTATGCCTTCGCTATCCTAGGAAAATAAAAGATTTTGTACAGTAAATATGAAGCTGCTGCAAGCTGCCTGTTAGGCTAATGTGGGAATCTAACCATGTGGACTTTTTAAATAAAGAGAAAACTCTGCAAACATGTGGCCTCCCCTTTCAAAGGAATGTCTGGACAGCCAACAGGTTCCAAAAACTCCAGATGTTGCAGGTGTCACCTACAGTAAGTGTTACTTTTAACCGGCTGTGTCCCATTGTATTTTAAACATACAGTGGTTCAGCCACTTTTAAAGAAAACAAATCTGGATCCCTCAATTCCCACATATCTCCAAGATGCTTTTTATTTCGAAAATTTTAGAAAAAGTTGTAGCTAATCAGCTCTCTGCTGTTTTAGCCACTCACAACAAACTGTAAAATGTTCTGTTCTGGTACTGTTGGACCATAGCGCAGCGTTCGATACTGTGGATCACACCATTTTGCTTGACAGACTTAAGCACTGGGTTGGGATCTCTGGGAGCGCCCTGGACTGGTTCACCTCCTATCTTTCAGATAGAACGTATTCAGTGTCACTGGGCCCCTATTCCTCTGAAAACGCGGCTCTTTCCTGTGGGGTGCCGCAGGGCTCTGTGTTAGGTCCAATTTTATTTACATTGTATATGCTTCCCCTAGGCCACATAATTAGGCAATTTCTACGCTGATGACATCCAGCTGTATGTCTCTTTTAAGCCGGAGGAAACTGACAAAGTGTCAGCACTGCTCAATTGTTTGTCCTCCATTAAGGATTGGTTGGCAAACAATTTCTTGCAGCTTAATGAAGATAAGACCGAAGTCCTTATTGTTACTCCGGATACTATAGCCTCCAAAGTTGTTAATCTTTTGGGATCCCTTTCTTTAGTGGTACAATCCAATCTTAGAAACCTTGGTGTAATATTTGATCAGAATATGTTTCTTGACCAACATATCGGGTCACTGACCCATACATGTTTCTTTCAACTGAGAAACATTGCTAAACTGAGGACCGTGGTTTCGCAAAGTGAATTTGAGATGATCATTCATGGTTTTGTTTCATCACGGCTTGATTACTTCAACTCCATTTTCACTTGTCTTAGCAAGTGCAACTAAGTGCAGAATTCTGCTGCTAGGCTATTGACCAGGTCCACCAGAATGTCACACATCATTCCTGTGTTATCCATGTTACATTGGCTTCCAATAAAGTTCAGGATCCAATTTAAGGTTCTAATTCTTACATATAAAGCATTGCATGGACAGGCACCTGTCTATATCTCTGACCTGCTCCATCCATACATCACTAACAGGTCACTCAGATCTTCTAACCAGGGACTACTGGTGGTCCCACGCACTCGTTTAAAGACTAAAGGTGATCGTTCCTTTGAAGTGGTAGCTCCGACCTTGTAGAACGCCCTTCCTGTTAACTTACGTTCTGCAGTCTCGGTTGACGCTGTTAGAATGCAACTGAAAACATACTTGTTTCAATTGGCTTTTGTCTAATGTTTGTAATTTTGGGTTTTATTCTTTTAATCCTCATTGGAATTGCATTTGTTGTTGCTTGTTTATTTTCTGTTTTGGATTCTATTGTATTTTAATCAAATGTCTTTTGGGTGAAGCACTTTGTGACTCTGTCTGTGAAAGGTGCAATATCAAATAAATTACTTACTTGCTTCTGGTAGTTTCTGTGCAACAACCATGAATCAGTGCTGCAAGTTGCAAAACTGTCTGTTTCTATTGTATTACATAGTAATATTAGAATAACAGAGGTGTAGAGATTACCTGGAAATGCTCCTGGTAGCTTCTGTGTAATTTCCATGAATTAGTGCCGCAAAATGCAAAACTGCCTGTTTCTATTGTATTACATGGTAATATTAGAATAACAGAGGTATAGAGATTACCTGGAAATGCTTCTGGTAGTTTCTGTGTAACAACCATGAAACAGTGGTGCAACATGCAAAACTGCCTGTTTCTATTTTATTACATGTAATATAAGAATAACAGAGGTGCAAAGATTACCTGGAAATTAAGCATTTCCAGGTAATCACTGCACCTCTGTTATAAGGGTGGATGAATTTCAGCATTATAATATGGTAATTAACAATTTTAAATTCCAAGACGTTTTATCTAATTTGGAAGGTATTACGCTGATAGTAGCCTATAATACTGTGAAAACATCAACATATATTACCCCATAATTACTATGTTATTACAATATTAATATAACTATGTTACCTTTCCTATTATTATTACATTGGTAATTGCATGCAATTACATCTGTTACCTTCTTATCACCTTATTACCCCAGTATAACATCTTATTACTGTGATGTATTACCCAGTTATTACTTTGGTAATTACATGTTATTACCTATATATTACCTCTTTATTAGCATACTGTTACCCCACTATTACCATCTTATTACCGGGCCATAATTTGAAGTGCTACCAAAAAGTGAAAGACAAATGTAGATGGGTGATTCTTCAAAATCAGTCCACATGGTAGATTTTCAAGAAAGAAAAAAAACATTGTGTTGTTTTTTACTAAAATGCCATTACTGAGACACTTGTAATAACTCGACCAATTACAATAATTGGTTTTCTATAAAGTATTTTTTTCTTGTAAACATACACTGGGGATAGAACAGTAGCACAATAAAAGAATCACTCATATAGACATCCACAGTTTTGTATTACAGAAAATTATGGTCTCATACATTACACATCCTGATGACAGTTGATGGATCTTCGCCTGACATGTAGTGCGGCAGACCAAGCAAAGCAGCTGTCCTCTCATTTGTGTCCTGCAAGAAACAGAAACATGCAATAAGATGAAAATGTTATATCGAAGATAATAAATTGTGCCGAATTGTATGGCCATCTGCTCCTCCACTGACTGAAGGCAGTCCAAAATCTCTTTGAGTGATTGCTTCTTTCCAGTTGCTGCTTTGTACACCTCCAGCAGTCTTGGGACTAGGCCATCAAGTCCATTGAGAAAAGTTTCCACAAGGTCTGTAGTGACAATTCTCTTGAACTCTGCCCTAATCTGAGGACACAGATAAAAAATATTAGTCAAACATATTAATTAAAACACGGAATTTTTCAGTTAAATAACCGTGTCAATGGTAAAAAAAACAGAGCATTTTCTGTTATTTAATGGTGTACCTACAGTAAAAAAAACAAACATTTTCTGGTATTTAATAGGTATTAATTGTCTTACATAAATCCGTAAATAACAGCAAATGTATTGGCAGCATCAGATTTTGTCCTGTAATTAGAAAATCTAAATTTTTTAACTACAGTAAATAAGGAAGACCATTTTTGTTAATATTACTTACAGCAATACAAATTTAACTTTTATGTTAATTAATGGTGTACGTATAGTGGTAATACATTTCTGTAAAACATTTTAAACAAATCTGTTATTAACTCATCTTTTAAAATTCCTTAAAAATACAAAAACATTACCCAAAGGGAAACCATCTTAAGTTTAACAACATTAACACAATTTGTCAAATTACAAGTTATATCATTATTGTGATATTCAACAACGTTATCGCACATTTTCGTCATATTGTGCAGCCTTAACAGAGACCCACTAAATTTCCTGTGGCTCTTGGGGACAAAAAAAACTCTATCAACATCATTATCAGAACATGTGTGCATGTAGTAAAAATACTTGAGAGCTTTGGTTATCTTTATGTATTGGACAGAGGCTTAGCATGTGTAACAATAACAATCTAAGCCACTAACACCCAGTTTCATCCAACAAAAGCAGTAGTATTGGAATTTAAATCATCCATAAATACTGTATGACTGTGTAAGCACACATCTGAAGAGTCGGAGTGAAGTTTACATTTTTAAGAAAAATACAGTCCTCCCACTAAAGGTCAACCAGCATCTGAAACCAACTGGCCTATCGATAACATGAACAAGGTGTATGCTGATGAACACAACGTGTATACTTCTGTTGTACAATGACTCAATGCAGAATGCAATTTGGAATTTAAAAATGTAGCTGTTTACATTTTAAGTACATCTCAGGCAGAGTATGAAAATACTTTCTACAATATAACACAAGTATAGTTAAATAAACCAGAATGAATTTGAATATGCATTTCATTTCACCTACTCAAACCATGTGACATGTGTGTCTTTCTCTACTTTTAGTTGCTCCAGTGCAAATAAATCCATGTCAGTAGAGAGCAATTAAGAGCAAAATGTTGCTCCAGTGCAATAAAATCCATATCAGAAGAGAGCGATAGAGACCAAAAGTGTGTGTATTCAGAGTACGTACACAGGCGTAGATGCACAATAACTGATTTTGCACCTTTCTGAGGATCTCTCTGAAAACTTGAAAGAAGCATGTAAATAGCCTCTAAAGGCCATTACAGTGAAAATAAAGTGAGGCCTGCTTAAATGTCCTCACTTTGCGAAATGGTCCTCACTTTAAAAAAAGTTTAATACCCAGTGGCTGTCCTCCATAAAGATAGTTGTACGCAGACACACATCCCTCTCCTTTCTCTCCGTTTGAGATGCTTCTTCTGCTGTAAAACAAAAACAGAATTACTTATTACCAATTTAATTGCAATATACTGTAATAGTAATAATAAAATGAACACTACACTTTTAACTGTTTATTTATCGTTTGTCAGAAATGAAATGAGTTAGAAAGAATTTCTTTCTAATACAAAAACGTAAAATTAATAGTTAAAGCTGCAAGCAGCGTTGAACGGGCCCTCGCTCCTTGCAGCATGTCAGGGGTACTGGTGGGATGCCTGAGCGATTTACTTCAAATGTTGCACACAGTCTCAGCGGGGAACAGCTGTGCTGAGTTTTCTCTGATTCAGAATAACTGTTGCCAAGATACACAACACTTCCTGTTTTGATTGGCACGTACAGGAAGTCGGTCCTCTATAACTTGCGCATTTTTTCAACTTTCAAAATTCTTTTAATAAGTTTTTGTCATGAGGGTCCACCAAGTTTACATGCAAATGTTTTCAACGTAAGCAATGATTCGCCCTTTCATACTACTCGCTACGGCGTAAATTCACACGCAATCCGATATTTTTTACTTGTAACGCCACGATCATCTCAGCAATGCTCCTTGTGATATCTATGGCTCTTTGTGAATTATCTAGGTGAAATAACAAAATGATTAAGATAATAAGTCTGTAACTGTAATCTGCATGTAGCTTAAAGTGGAATACAAATTTTCCAGTTAACACAAAGGGTTATTATATTCAGCCATATTCATGTTTGAGGTATATATCTTTATATAAGTGTATATTTTTGAGTTCCAGTGAAACAATTAAGATTTTTTTCAACTGGCTGAATTCATGATAGTAGTTCTATCAGTCTGCTAAAGTTGCCTCTCTGATCACTGTGAACAACATTGCTTAATGCTGGAGATTACCTGGATACTCCTGAATTTTTGGCTGAAAAGCCTTTGCCAGAGACCTCTGTCTCTGTGTTGGGGGTCTGGCTTGGGGTTCTCCCCCCTCCTCCTCCTTCCTCAACTTTTTTTGCAGCTCGGAGTTCTCTCTCGGGTGATATGCTTAAATGTGTTTATGCAAATTGGTGGTTTGCACACATCACATGTGGCAGTGTCCGTATCAGCTGGAGTGAATAAACTCCACACAGCGCTTCTCTTTCTTTCCGCCATCATCATGGGCTTCTCTCACTGTTCTGACTCTGAGAAAAATTAGTAGAATAATTAATTATATCTGGCATGACCAGATATTTTATAAATATCTTAAATAACACAAAACAACTAAATGGTGGTAGGTAATACATCAGATTTCATATACTGCTTTGGTAAAAACAAATATTACCTGGCTGACGATGGGAGCAGCAGGATGCAAAAAAAGAAAATGACAATTGTACTAGTCTGGACAGCTTGCCGTGCCAACATTGCAATAAAGGTTTCCTAAATGCCATGTATATAAATGTGATGTCAGCTTACTAATTGACTGAGTCGTTAAATATACGACTGAGGAAGCCTAGTGACGAGTCCATAGCAACCAGTGTTGAATTGGTTATTTCCCAGTGTCCTTTGCTGAATGGTATCAATATTATATCACAGTATGTGACAAATGCATGAAAAAACGCTCTACCTCCTAGTCAACACATATATAAATGATGCAACTTAGCATAATTGAGAGTCAGAAATTTACACCAGTTACTGCATATTAAAATATTTGCGCATGATATTAAAGGAGTTGCTTCTCTGCGATTTCCCTGAAAAATAGACGGAGTGACCACTAGAGGCTTAATTTAACAGAAACAGTAAGAGTCGTATACCACGCAGTGCGCACATGATTTTTTTAGACTGTCAACTGAGATGTTTGAGAGCCTGCTAAATAAAAGCAAATGTCTGGAAAATAGAAGCAGCTTGCCTAATATGCCCTCTAAAGAAAATAGATGTGCCCTGCATAATGTGCTCACTTAACCTGATGCATTTAGTAGAGTAAAACAACGCCCTCCGACTGACCCGATTTATAAAAGTTACTGTAATTAAACCCCCGAGAGACAGTGAAAACACGACTGCAACCAGAGGTTAGACAGCGCCTGGAACATAGTTCACGGCAGCCCGATCCGCATTTACTTTGGGCGGCAACATGAATGAACAAAAACGCAGCCCGATGAGCCAACTTAACTTAGGGTAGGATGTTCCAGCTGATTTTAAGAGTAAAGAGCTCTTTCTTTGAGATAGACATCAGCTGCAAATGAAGTGAACGTTTCCAATCGCACTCTATACCTGAAATGACAACTGACAACCGCTGAGGAGAGAACAGATTTAAAGCAGGGATGTCGTGCTTGTGAAATACATGGCTGAATCTGATTGGTTTACTGAAAAGAGAATGCCTAGAAACAGCTGATCAATTAGGAGAGATGTGAAAACGTTATTGAAGTCTCCCTGAAAGAACTTAGGCTGAGCTTCATTAGTTGAGATTAGAAAAAGAGAAGGGGGGGATAATTGCAACATGTATGATATTTTCGGCGCAACACCGGAGCCCGTCCCACAGACGCATCCCACATCTGTTTATTAGTTTTAAATGTCACAAGACAAATTTTATACACACATTTATAAAATTGTGAGTTACACATTGCAAGACTACAGCTAGATTTGTTTTGAATGATTAAACCAAGCTACCTAGCTACCACTAACGTTAGCTGGTGACTGAGGGAAAGTTTGCCCATTCTGCCGTACCTGCAGATGAATGGTAGCCGGAGCTCTAGCTGTTTGCTGCTTCCTGTTTGGTGCTGGGGGGACCACACGCATTGGTTGTTGACAATATTCACATGATTTAACTTCACTACCAAGACTTAAAGCTTTTGATAATATCAAACTCTTTACACCAGACGATTGAGACAACGGGAGCTAGCAAGACTTATTTTTTTTATTACGATATTGGAAATTAGTCTGTCAACAGTGGAATCGCTTGAAAAGTCGGTTGGTGTAAGGTCGGCATGACTCGTCTACAGTGTTAGAAACAAAGAGAGAGAGTGAAAGAATTAGAAACATTAAGAAACATTACATGCATCCACATAATTGATAAAGGTTATTCTGATTTATTCAGCATCCAGTTAAAGCACATAAGGGGCCTTGAAGTGTTCACATATTGAGAGAACGCTATCGCATGTTAAGCAACGGGCAAAATTACTTGTAAAAATATCCTTTCTGAGCCGCCAACACTGTCAGCCAGTGCTACTGATATTTTAGGCCCAAATGCATCTAGGGGATGAAGAGGGACATTGATGTAGGGAGGTTAAAGGAGGTCCAGTCTCTATTTAGTCTCCATTACTTTCTGATCATGGAAACTTCGTCAGGCATTACCTCTTACATAATGCACAAATTAAAGGAGCTGACTGGATTGCATTACACCGGAGTTTGTACCTTGTACAATTTCATGTCAATAATTAAAATGATTGATTGCTGCCCACTGCAGTCTGGCTGGCTCGGGACAGAGGTAGCTGGCAGACTAGCTGCTGGATAACAAGCTGACTTGTGACCTATGTGATGATATGTTGTCATGTGAATCTGTAAATAAATGAACTCTGTTGGCACAGGCAATGTCAATGAGACATCAACATAATTCTATTTTCACTACCAGAGAGTTTCACATAGATGTGAATGTAGGTAGCAGTCTTTTCAACAAGTATTTTACAAGTATTTTATCTTTTTGTTAATTCCTTTCCACCATAGGCACATTACATTACAGCTCAGTAGCATGATAAATTTATAGCTGTAGACATGCATTTAAATTCTGAACACCTATCCATTAACACAATTTCCAGACTACAAATGTTGCACTTAATACCTTGTGTATTTACCCAAGGCTTTTTTTTTATTCACCATGGTAAAGTGTCTTTACCTGGGCTGAACTTATGTTAACAGGAAAGAAAAGACACACAAATACTGTAGAGTTTAGTTTGACTCATATTTTATTTGCTGATGTGATTTTTTTCCTCTGATAAAGAAAATTATATATTGACACCTTAATATGTGTCTTTAGATAGAGTACAGGAATGTAATGTCTGTTAATATTTAATTATTGCTGCATAATTTCATGCATTCATATATTGCATTTTACTTTATTGAATCATATACACAGCAGAGCGTAAAGACAGGACACATAGGGAGAAAGAGTGGGCAGATGACATGCAACAGAAGTCCTCCATTCAAACCTCAATTCTCAAATGTTCAGCATTGTCATTTTACACATAAAGGATGTACACGCATGTGAAAAATATCAATGCGGCATTCACTTTATACGTAGACAAAGCCAATTTCATGTTTTGCATCACCCGTTACTGTTAGAAACCAGGTATGTCTTTTTTGCAAGCAATTACAAAATTCCCAAAAGTTAAGACAAGTACAATCATAAGACATAATGCAGATATGTGAAATGGGACACCCTGATAAGCTATTGGAAGCTTTTGTATAGGGGTCCAGACACTGGTAAGCGCCAATGAGGTTTAACCATGTATCAGCTAATTTAAATAGCTCACGTTACTGTATTGGGTCAACAGTTAACTTCATTTAATATTGTGTGGGGCATTTTCTTTTGCGGGGTGCAAATATTCCACCAAAACAAGTTCCTTCCTGAGACTATTTAGCAGAGCCACTGTCACTGCATCCAGAGCTTAGCGCCGCCCAAGAACATTGTGATTGGTTTAAAGAAATGCAAACAACCCTGAGAGTTTAATTCTCCTATCTAGGACACTTGTACTCAGGTTTCTCCCCTAAATACAATTTATATCAAACTCATATTCCTTCACAGGGAACGAAAAACAAAGTAATCAATTAATCAAAGAATCTCTGTTTTTGGATTCTTAGTTGACCGTGGAGGCATGCAAGAAAAACAAAGTTTTCTTGAAGAATTTAAGGTAATTCCAGGTGACGTAGGGAGGTCGGGGTGGATGGGTCAAACTAACACAGGACTTTTATCCAGGAAAACGCTGTTCCTGTCCCGTCTGAAACCAAAAGTCAACATTGACCTATTTTAATTATGTACGTTACTGAAGTTGCCTAACAAACATACTCAGTGCCTGAGTACCGGCACTTCTGCTTTTTCTTCACACAAGTACCTTTACTTTTAATTGTTATTAACCTTATTAGGCTATAAATCATGATTTATTGGGAAAACCAAGCAATTATTCAGCAATAGTTCAGATCATAGAGTAACACACTATTCATTCACTCATTGTAAAAAAGCTAAATAAAAAAATAGATTCATTCACGTTATACACTTTTTTACCGTTTTGATTTCTCTGTTTCATAACTTTTCAAATTCTGGTGAATCTTCCGCTTATTTTTTAGGCAGATTTAACTTTTTTCATTGCAGATTTAACAATCCTTAACACTAAACCTACCAATGGCTCGCCCACCACCCCAGTAACAAACTTCTCAACTGTTTTACACACAATATCTGCCTTTGTGCCATTAGGTTCTGACATCTCCATTTCCTTTTGGATTTCCTGTGCCCTTTCCAACATTTTACTAGTGTAACGCGGCCCGTTTCGCTTCCTGTTTTTCGCAACCATGTAGTTGATCTTCTCCACTAGATCAGATACTTGCTTTTCCTTTTCTTCACCATTCACATTCTTGCATTCATTATTTTCAAAAGAATGAAAAGAACGACGAGGATCATCTTTACCAAGGAACTTCGTAAGGAATTTAATTTCCTCCACTTCTTTGTGCGTAGGTACATATTCACCTCCACAGGTGAACAAGACCAAAGTGTAGTCTTTGAACTCATCACCAAAGATCTCCTGAATCATTTCCACTGCTTTTTGAGCTTCGCGTGAAACATTATTCGGCCGCATCACCAACAAAAAGACATGAGGACCGCCATCAAGAGCAGCATGTGCGATGCTTTCCACGATGTCTTTCTTCACCTCTTCTTCTGTTTTTTCAGTATTCAGCACACCCGGAGTATCGATAATAACCAGTTCTTGGTCACCACGCTGTACTGTCGCCATCTTGCACTCTGTTGTCTGTGAGGAAGATCTAGGTCCATGTTTTTCATCCTCTATTCCCAGAAGGGTGTTCATGACTGAAGTCTTCCCGACTCCAGTCAATCCAACGAGCATAATTGTCAGTTTGGGCTCTGTTGGAGAATTTAAACAGTCATTAATATTTAAAGACTTCTTTTGATTGTTTCAAACCACAAAACGTTCTGTCACAATCTAACTGACCTGAGGGAGCTTGTAATGCAGAAATATTTCAGCACTTGCAACACTTTTTTTGTTCATATTGCAGTTCATATAACAAAGCTATTTGTCTGCAAGTCTGAATTGTTTCATTGCACTTTACGGATAAATATTAAAAATGTGTATCTGGACCCACAGCTAGTTGACCGCCGCTGGCTGTTTTCAACTCAGTGTTGTGTACTAAAACTGTTCCAAATTTTAAGATTATCAACTGTTACCTAAAGCTGAGTCTTACGCTTTGGATACATTGAACGCCGACCGGACCGTTTGCTATGTGCCGCGTAATGTATCTGTTAACTAGCTACACTTGCAGCGCCACACGGTGTAGGATTGTGTGAGTCACAGCGAGACGGAGAGCTTTCCCTTTTGCGATTGTTGTTCAGTTTTTGGAGCCGGCACAGCGCTGCTAAAAAAAACAACTGCTAATAAGCTCATTCATTGTTTCATTTATATCGGTAGTTTAATTTAAAAGACAGACACTAGGATCCATTTCTGTGTAACATTCTCGCTGGTAGAGCCGATCATGCTAAAGTTGACTAAAAAGAGGAATAAAAAATCATCTTTTGGAATAATGCCTTAATTAAAAAAATTAGATAAAATCCAACCTTTAAGGACACCAATTTTCTTTGTGAATGAATAATGTATCGTAAATAAATAAATGTTCTTCTTTAAAATACAGGGGGCATAAACGCAAAGTAACCATTTCTGGGTTAGTGGACTACCAAACGCCGCTACCCTGACAGAGCTCCATGGCCTGCAGCTCCCCTCTTCCTGCTAAATGGCCAGTGTGTGTGAGTGAGAGCGCGGTCAGCGAGCTTGTTACGCCCGCAATCTCTAACCACATGTTCCAGTTAATCTTATAATGGATATGTGTGTTGAGTTATTTAAACAAATGATCGGGTTAATAAACGCCTCTTGTCCGCGAGTCTCATTGATAGAGCCCGCAGCTGGATGGAGCTCTATCAATGAGAGCTAGCTAGCCTCCTCCTAGACCTCTGAAATTCATAAAAATGCATTAAATTGAAATCGGACTCAATTGTTAGCTTTATAAGACCTTGGGGTAGCTGTTATATAAGTGGCATGACGAAATTCAAACTGTAAATATACTCTAGTTATGCCGAAAGTGTAGCTAACTAGCCGCGATCTGTACACAAAAGATTGAAGGGACGAGCTAGCAGCTAATGAAACCCGTCATGTTCACAAAAATGCATTAAATTGAAATTGGACACAATTGTTAGCTTTATAAGACCATGAGGTAGCTGTAATATAAGTGACGCGACGAAATTCAAACTGTAAATATACTCTAGTTATGCCGGCAGCGGGACTACCGGGGCTCGGTAGTCCAGAGAGAAAGGGTGACTTTCACTGGGTATGGAGGTTGCCGCTTTCTCGTCAGACTGTGTGGAGCTCCTAAAGTCCGACACGTCTTACCAAATTTGCAATTAGCCATAAATTTTCGTAAAACGGCCCATATTTGAGCTTTATATAGTTGATTTCTCGCATAGAAAAAGTCTCAGAAGTGAATTTAATAACGAAACAGTAGACAAACAATGTATAACTTTGCAGTGAAAATATGAGACCTGCTGTCTCGTCTCTAATGTTTGTATGTGGTTCGCTCAAACCAATCAGCGTGCAGCTCATCTAAATATTCATGAGCATACCATATTTGGAAGAAAAGCTCTCGTTACAAATAGGGCCATATTCACAGGGTTTAAGTCAAATAAAAATGTAAACAAATGTTTTAAAAATGTAATACAACACAATGCACTAATGGCAAATAAAATGCTGCAAAATGTGAATGTCATACAAGAAACAAGGTCTGTAAAGATTGTAAAACTACAGAAACAATGTTAATACAGCATACAGTTAATACAACAAAGTTAATACAGCATAAAGTGTTAGTAAAATAAAGCATGGAGGCTATAATGTTTTGATTGAGATCTGGTTGAAAACAGCAATAATAAGATAATAAGTTGTTTCTTTGCTGGTTTATCAAACACTACACTGAGTAAGAGTTCTGTAAATTAAATAAACTTACCAGGATGAGTGCCCGACATCTTTGTCTTTTTAAAGCAGTTGATCTGATGTCTTGTTGCTGTTGATTTCTTGTTGTTGAATAGTTTGTCACTTCATTTTTATATATTATAAAGTCTGTGTAGTCCCCTCCCTTTAAACACATGTCATCTGTTATCTAGCCAGTTTGAGGAAAGAAGGCACAGAGAGCCAACCAATCACAGATTAGAAACCAAAATGAAGCTGCAAGCAGCCAATCAGGGGCCAAGGAAAAGTGCATCAAACAAAGTACATTTTATGTGGGTTTGACTTCTAGTTTACCACATACATATTGTGTATATATTGTTTTGTTTTTAAGGTGGATTTTGCATATTGTCTCTTTACATGTAACGATTCAGTTGTTGTTGATCGCTTACTGTTATTTAAAAGAAGACAAAGCTGCAGATGGTCACCTTTTAAGAAGCTGGAACCACTAAATGTTTGAAAATTATTTAAATCATTCATTTATCAAGAAAGTCTTACTAGTTATTACAATTCATCAACTCTTTCTTCTTTACTTTCATTTTAACGTCTTTGTTTTGTCTGTAAATTCTCCATCTGTAAAGTAACACTATGTTCAACAGTCTGGAAGTAATAATCCCATTTATTTTCTCCATAAGGATTTAGATTATCAGCCATAATGTCTAAACCATCCGAGGTAGACTGACTACGAGCTGTGAGGTTGTGAAACAAATTCACTGTTCCTTTAGAAGCCACAAGTCCGTATGAAATCAACCTGGTTTTAAGAAAAACATGATTTATTCACAATGTTATGGAGAAGTACTACACTACCCACAATCCTAAGCGTAACAGTGACATCTCTGATTGGTCCAACTCGCTTTTACCATGGAAACCGTACGCACGAACTACAGTACTACAGCAAGCTGCTACCACTGAAGTTTCTGTACAAAGTCTTGTACCATTGACTTTTTTGCTGTTTTTCAAAATGTGTTTTGCGCCGAATCAAATGTTTTATTGTTACGATTCATCTGGTAGCTGGTTGGCTTGGTTACAGGCTTCAATCTCTTTTATCAGATATTAAACAGGGAAAAACACTTCTGGAACCAGAGCCGTTAAGAAAGTGGGTCACTGTTGAGCTCTATAACTGGCAGATAAATGTAGTGCAATAAAAGTAGAAAGTAACCAGTAATCAAAGTGCTGCAGTTAATCCTTCTTTTTATGAGATTAGATAAAACATTATTGATCTCCAGAGAACAAACTCAGGTGTTGCAGCAGCACAAAGACAGAAGGAAGTACTGCATGAATGTTTCTATTGTTTATAATGTCTCATAAAGTGCTGTAACTTGATCTCCGTAGGCATATTTTGATAAGGGAGATTAAAGGTCTATGGTGAGTCATCTCATTTCTCTGTCTTACCCCTAGCCCTTGTCCCTCGAAACTGAGTGGTAAAGGGGTAGGGGTGAAAACGTACCCCTATGAAATGAGACACCACTTGGTTACGTCATCATACATACTTAGGTCTGTTTGCAATAAATATTTTTATACACACTTCAAGGTGCGTTGTACAGTTGTGTTCAAAATAATAGCAGTCCAACATCACTAACCACTAACTTTTTGGTAGAAGTGATATTTCTACATGGCAAATAATTTACTAAGTAAGTGTTGTAAGTAGTAAGTAAGTATGTAAGTGTTGTAGAGTCATAGAAAACCAACAGACCCAACAGTCATGACATGCATGCTGCTCATTCTGTGTAACTGAATCTGTAATTGAAAGGGGCATGTTCAAAATAATAGCAGTGTTGTGTTCAATTAGTGAGGTGATTGATTCTCTGAAGAAACAGGTGTCAATTATGGCCCATATTTAAGGAAGGAAGGAAGCAAATGTTGTGCATGCTGGTTATAGTGCATTTCAAAGTGAAATACTCAGCAAAACGGGTTGTTCCAGACATTGCTCTGAGGAACAGCGGACTCTGATTAAAAAGTTGATTGGAGAGGGGAAAACATATAAAGAAGTGCAGAAAAGTATAGGCTGCTCAGCCAAAATGATGTCAAATGCCTTGAAATGGCATCCAAAGCCTGAACGACGTGGGAAAAAACGGTCAACTACCATTCGAATGGATCGAAGAATAGCCAAAATGGCAAAGGCTCAACAAATGACCACCTCCAGGAAAATCAAAGAAGACTTAAAGTTACCTGTGAGTACTGTTACGATCAGAAGACGGCTATGTGAAGCAAAGCTATCGGCTAGAAGCCCCCGCAAAGTCACATTGCTGAAAAAAAGACATGTACTGAATAGGTTGAAATTTGCCAAAGTACACATTGACTGGCCAAAGGAGAAATGGGGTAACATTCTGTGGACTGATGAGAGCAAAATTGTTCTTTTTGGTTGTAGGGGCCGCAGACAGTTTGTCCGACGACCCCCATGCACTGAATTCAAGCCACAGTACGCTGTGAAGACAGTAAAGCATGGTGGTGCAAAAAGCTTGTTATGGGGATGTTTCTCATACTGTGGTGTTGGGCCTATTTATCGCATACCAGGGATATTGGATCAGTTTCAATACATTAAAATACTTGAAGAGGTCATGTTGCCTTATGCTGAAGAGGAAATGTTTTTGAAATGGGTCTTTCAACAAGACAATGACCCAAAACACACCAGTAAGCGAGCAAAGTCTTGGTTCCGATGAACGAGATTGATGTTATGGAGTGGCCAGCCCAATCCCCAGACCTCAATCCCATGGAAAACTTGTGGGGTGACATCAAAAATGCTGTTTCTGAGGCAAAACTCAGTAATGCAGAGGAATTGTGGAATGTAGTTCAATCGTCCTGGGGCTGGAATACCTCACACATTCTCTAAAATAAGTCAAACAAACAGGTTAAACAGAACAAACAATATAAGTATAAATATATGTATACAGGTGCTGGTCATATAATTAGAATATCATGAAATAATTGATTTATTTCAGTAAATTCCATTCAAAAAGTGAAACTTGTATAATGTATACATTCATTCCACACAGACTGATATATTTCATGTGTTTATTTCTTTTAATTGTGATGATAACCAACAACTAATGAAACCCCAAATTCAGTATCTCAGAAAATTTGAATATTACTTAAGACCAATACAAAAAAAGGATTTTTAGAAATGTTGGCCAACTGAAAAGTATGAGCATGTACAGCACACAATACTAAGTTGGAGCTCCTTTTGCCTGAATTACTGCAGCAATGCGGCGTGGCATGGAGTCGATCAGTCTGTGGCACTGCTCAGGTGTTATGAGAGCCCAGGTTGCTCTGATAGTGGCCTTCAGCTCTTCTGCATTGTTGGGTCTGGCGTATCGCATCTTCCTCTTCACAATACCCCATAGATTTTCTATAGGGTTAAGGTCAGGCGAGTTTGCCGGCCAATTAAGAACAGGGATACCATGGTCCTTAAACCAGGTACTGGTAGCTTTGGCACTGTGTGCAGGTGCCAAGTCCTGTTGGAAAATGAAATCTGCATCTCCATAAAGTTGGTCAGCAGCAGGAAGCATGAAGTGCTCTAAAACTTCCTGGTAGATGGCTGCATTGACCCTGGACCTCAGAAAACACAGTGGACCAACACCAGCAGATGACATGGCACCCCAAACCATCACTGACTGTGGAAACTTTACACTGGACTTCAAGCAACGTGGATTCTGTGCCTCTCCTCTCTTCCTCCAGACTCTGGGACCTTGATTTCCAAAGGAAATGCAAAATGTACTTTCATCAGAGAACATAACTTTGGACCACTCAGCAGCAGTCCAGTCCTTTTTGTCTTTATCCCAGGCGAGACGCTTCTAACGCTGTGTCTTCTTCAAGAGTGGCTTGACACAAGGAATGCGACAGCTGAAACCCATGTCTTGGACCATTTAAAGGCCTTTGCAGGTGTTTTGAGTTAATTAGCTGATTAGAGTGTGGCACCAGGTGTCTTCAATATTATATACAATATTCTAATTTTCTGAGATACTGAATTTGGGGTTTTCATTAGTTGTCAGTTCTAATCATCAAAAGTAAAAGAAATAAACACTTCAAATATCAGTCTGTGTGGAATTAATGTATACATTATACAAGTTTCACTTTTTTAATGGAATTACTGAAATAAATAAACTTTTTCATGATATTCTAATTATATGACCAGCACCTGTGTATATACACACACAGAATGTATTAAAAAATAAGAGAGTAAGAATTAAGATAAAAAGAGCAGATTAAGTACAGTGGCATGTAGAGCCAGAGGTGGGGTGTGGAGAGAGTCAGGGTGGTTTCCGGGCCTTGTTAATAAGGCTAGTGGTGGAGGGGAAAAAACTGTCCTTGTGACGTGAGGTTTTGGTCCTGATGGACCTCAGCCTCCTGTCAGAGGGGAGTGGCTCAAAGAGTTGGTTGTCAGGGGTGGGAGTGGTCAACCACAATCTTTTCAGCACGATTCAGAGTCCTGGTGGCGTAAATGTCCCGGAGCGGTGACAGATTGCAGCCAATCACCTTCTCAGCTGACCGAATGACACGCTGCAGTCTGCCCTTGTCCTTGGCTGTGCTAGCAACGTACCAGATGGTGATGGAGGATGTGAGGATGGACTCAATGATGGCTGTGTAGAAGTGCACCATCATTGTCTTTGGCAGGTTGAATTTCTTCAGCTGCCGCGGGAAGTACATCCTCTGTTGTGCTCTCTTGAGGAGGGAGCTGATGTTCAGCTCCCACTAGAGGTCCTGGGAGATTATAGTTCCCAGGAAGCGGGAAGACTCCACAATTAACATTGTGGAGCCACAAAGGGTGATGGGGGCAGGTGGGGCTGAGTTCCTCCTGAAGTCCACAACCATCTCCACTGTCTTTAGAGCATTGAGCTCTAGGTTGTTTTGCTTGCACCACTTCGCCAGGTGGTCAGCCTCCGACCTGTAGGCGGACTCGTCTCCATCAGAGATGAGTCCGATGAGGGAGGTGTCGTCCGCAAACTTTTGAAGCTTGACAGACTAGTGACTGGAGGTGCTGCTGTTGGTGTACAGAAGTAGTAAGTAGCATGCGGCAATGGGGGGCAGGGGGGTAGGGGTGCGCGCGCATCTATTTTCTAGCGTTCTGATTGGTCGAGAAAAAGAAAAGATATATATATATATATATATATATATATATATATATATATAAATAAAACTGAAATAAAATGTAATCAATAGTCCCCGGTTTGTTGTCCCCACTGAGGGGTAGGGACCCCCGTGAGAACCAGAGTCATAACTGCCCTGAGTGGTCTGTCACAGTCTGGTGAAGTTTTAAATCATGTATTCCTAAAAGGAGGTCTGGTGTGGGGGTTATGTTATAGCTACCGCCCTGACTGTCGTGATGTTTCGCACCCCCGAGTGCGTGATGACGTCGTCACAGAGGCCGCACCTGCGTGATGCCGTTAATATTGGATCTTATCTTTATATAAAGGTGTAAAAAACGCCGTTGTTAGACCAATGGGTAAAGGCTAAAGTTAGGAGTCCCCTATGACGGTCATAGGGGCGGAGGGTTATGTAGGGGGGGTATAAACGGCTATGTCTCAACATGTCTGGCCACTTTTTTACCTGCCGTTTTTAGCTAGCTAGCTAGCTAGCTTGTCAGTTCGTTTTGTCCCTTCGATCATCTCAAACAGACCAACGGTGGATTTTTCTTTTAAACTCAAAAAGCAAGAGGAAAAAACGTCTTACAACCATGTCTACACACCTATTTGGATATCAAGATGGATCATCTGTTGAAGAAGGTATGATTGATACACACGCTCCCAGTACATTTGAATTGAGACCCAGTACATTTGAACTGAACCGTGCACACCGAAATGGATCATCTAGTACTGGAGAAGCTACTGCTATTACAGATACCCCATTTGCTGTGAATTGGGCGCCCCGGAAAAAGAGATCCCATCCAGAGATGTTTATGCCAAGCATGACAGAGTCGTGTACAGCCGATATGGAATATGTGGGTGACAATGGATATTGTTATTCCATTCGATATAATGAGGGGTATGTAACATTAGCTGTGTACACTAGCATTGTTGCGGAGTTATCTAGCAAAGCGAAAACAGAGTGTACGATCTCTGTTAAAGACTGGAACCTTTTTAGGGAGGTTGTGTGTAAGGACCTGGAGAACCCTGGATTTCCTGAGATAGTGTATGTGTCCCAGTGGGACGGCTGCAAAGGGGGTGAAATCTACCATGTGGAAGCAGATCGTTTCACAAGATCTGCTGAGGATTTTATTTTCCTAAGTGTATGCGCAGAAAAAGAGAAGGTTATAGCAGCCAGAGGTCGTGAAGAATGGTTGTTAAAGCCATATCCTGTTTCTAATGCTGAATGCAACAAGTGGTTTAAAAATGGCTTCTTTATACAATGGTGTGACTGGGAGACTTTGAAGAAGCAGTTTGATACCGTCGATTATATCATCAGAAGAGACCAAATAAGGAGCTCTTATGAGACCATAAGAAAAAAGTTGATTTTCGAGGACAGCGGACAACACTCTCTGCCCCTGCCACGACCACTTTATAGACCTAAAATCGTCAGACACAAAGACTAGTAAAACGGTGGGTCTTTTTGTATGTGCTATTTGCATGTAAAATAGTTAAAAATGCTTTTTTATTTTCTTATTGTGTATTCCTGTGACTGTAATGTATGGATTTTAAATTTTTTTATTTTCCAGAATGTTTGGAGCGGAACTGTTTATCACCAGGGACACCTCCGAGCCCACACGGCTTGTTTGCTCAGCTGACTGCAACCGGATCTCCTCAATCGCTCTTATCATCATTACCATCAACACACATAACCCCTGACCGCTTCCTGACTCAGCCACAAATTTCCCCCCCTTTACCACCCTCTCTTTTGATAAGGTCACCGCTACCTTCCCCACACCCCTATGGACATCCCCAAATTGTCTGATGTCTTACAACTGCCAGATGGCTGTGTTTCTTCAGACAATTTGGGGGATGATCAATCGGACGGGATGGTGTCAACATTGTTTATAAACAGGGTTAAAACAGCGTCTCTACATCTGCTTAACGTGGTACTTTACAACTATTGGGAGGAGTTGTGCCAAGGTTGTCAGATCAGCCATCCGAGTCAGAAACAGCACGAGTGTTTGTGCAGTATACCAGAGGGGTTATATGCAAGACATTTTGAAAAGCTTATGAAAAGACTGTTGACGGATAAATTTATCCCTGTCGTACTGTGCTTTCTGGCTATGAAACATCTCTGTGCTGATGGTGCAAGAATCCGTGGTGTAGCAGAAACCGTTTTGTATGAGTTGAAATCTGTGGAAGATGTCACAGTCAAAATACGAGAAATGTATGATGCTATGATTGGTGAGGACGTTGTCAAAGTGGCTGAAATTCGAGAAATTGGAGACTACTGGAGAGATTTATATGAGAAAAAAGTAACTGTGTGTGGATATGGGGAACTGTTTACGTGTAATGTATGACCATATCAGTGATAGCTATGTGATAACTCGTTTATCCTGTATTTTAGATCAAACCATTGCCATCAATGTGAATGATGTTAAAAAGTACCAGAGTAAACGTAATTTAAATAGCATTGATGTGTGTAGGTTAGAAAAACTGATGGATCTTGTTAGAAGCCAGTATAGCACACCCTCTTGGGATGACTTGATGCAAATGTTGTTATCAATGGTAATAGCTCGTGAGAGTGTTGTGGAAACATTTTGCACAGTCATAACTAACATCACACACAATTTCAAGATGCTGAAAGTATATCATATACTGGTTATGTACACGATGCTTATAGATGTGTTGAGTTTATATGTGAAAGAATAACATTGTAAAGGTGTCTTACATGATTTGCAAAAACTACATGTATTCATAATCAGTAAAACGGATGTATCCATTTTAGCCAAAACGCTATCTGTAATAGAGGGGGTATCGCTGTCCACATAACTGTCATGAGTGTGTTTGTAGAATAAAAAAGGTTGGCATAAATCTAATGTGCTCACATGTGTCCTAGATGAATCATGGAGAGGGTAATGCGAAAAATATATTATGACCCCGCACATCCTGGAGGGTTAGGTGGGGTGCATAAGCTTCGCAATGCAGTCAAAGAATGTACGGGGTTGGCTACACCAATTCCTACGGTTAAAAAGTTTCTGTTGCGTCAGGATGCGTATACTCTACAAGCTCCGGCGTTGAGACATTTCCCCAGGAACAGAGTGTTAGTTAATAGTATCGATAAACAATTTCAGGCCGATCTGGTTGATATGTCTGAATATTCAGAGGAAAACGATAACATTTGGTGTATTTTAACCTGTATCGATGTGTTTTCTAAGTACGCATGGGTCAGATGTCTTAATGATAAATCTGGCCCTACCGTCACAAGTGCCTTTAAAGAAATATTGTGTCAAGGATGGGTGCATATGAAACTTCAAACAGACGAGGGAAAAGAGTTCTATAATAAGGTTTTTCAAAGATTGATGACTCAATATAAAATGCATCATTTCTCTACATCAAACGAGACAAAAGCAAGTGTATCGGAATGTTTCAATCGATCTTTCAAGACATGTATGTGGAGATATTTAACAGCTGTTAACGCACGTAGATATATTGATGTTGTGCAAGATCTGGTGAGTGCTTACAACGATTCACACCATCTGCAGTGAATAAAGACAATGAGAAAACAGTCTTTAACAAGCTATACAAACTGAAACACCCCGGAATGGTTGCTTTTAAATTTCAGCAGGGCGATACCGTCAGGTTGTCAAAACATAGAGGTGTATTTAGGAAAGGTTATCAGCAAAGTTTTACAGATTAATTTTTTACAGTAGCTAAATGTATTGGAAGGACACCCCCTGTTTATATACTAAAAGACACTGACGGGGAGTCATTAACTGGAACATTTTATGAGGCAGAGTTACAACCCGTAACTGTAGACAAAAACAAAGTGTTTAAAATAGAGAAAATAATTGATAGCAAGAAAGTAGGTCGTAAAAAGGTATTCCTGGTGAAATGGTTAGGTTGGCCTGATAGATTCAATTCATGGGTCGCTGAAAAAGACAGTTGATGTGAGATAAAGCTACCATGACAAACACATAAACTGTCATTCTGATTCAGTAGTGAAAGGTGTAGGTATAATGAATAAGAACGTTTTTTTTTTTTACGCTCCCCAGCAATGCCTCAGCCCTAGTTTATCCGAACAATAAGATATGGCAGCTCAGAACAAAATTGGCAAAACCGTTAATATTCCAGCAGCCCTACGAGGTAGGCCTCATAGAGATACAGTACCCCAGGATATGGAATAATTTTACCACTGATGATGCTGAGGTTGAAATTGTTTACACAAAAACTAAACAGACATATAGAATACAGCTAGCGGTCAGTTGTTATAATTCAGTGGCGAGCATTGTTAAAGAGTATAATATGAAATGCATGTCTAGTATAGAGACAGCTGACATAACCATGAGGTACAACAATATTACAAATAGGGTTTACTTTACTGGCGGGGTATCATTTAGCATTTACAGGCCGTGTGGCTGGGACACGACACGGCTTACGACACGGCTCATTACACATCGCTGTCACGCTCAACTATTACGGATAGTCAAATAGAATTACGCGACAATCAGAACAAACGCATTCCCTTCTCATACGGAAAAGTCATTGTCAAACTACATTTCAGACCCAGCATTAAAATGATGCGGAAAGCATACACCTCAGATGATGGTCGATATACAGCCTACTATATGAACCAGGCGGGTGAAGAACTCCCTGGCTACATAGGTACCAGCGTGCCATCAATATGGCAAGGGGGCTTGTTCAGAAATCTGTTCCGAATGGCTGTCCCCCTTTTTAAAAAAAAGGGTTTAATCTAGCCAAACCGCATCTGAAAACAGCTGCCACGGGTATTTTTGGGGACGTTGTGTCTAATGTTCGAAATACCATAGCAAGCAAACAGCAGGGTCACGGTCTCATGGTATACAGGCGCAAACCGTTAAGAAGAAGCCCCTCAGTATGTGGGCGTAACCAGGCTGTATCTAGAAAACCAAAAACCACAACCAAAAAATGAAGAGTCATCAAAAAGAAGACAGCTTCCAGAAGACGCAGAGCTCCAACCCGACGCTCTCTGGTCTTAGCAAAAGACATATTCTAAATTAATCTTAGGAAGTAATCATGGCGTTCATTCATAATCAGTCGGAAGAGTGTGTGAAGACAGAATTGGACCTGTTTACCGTACCGTACACACGGACATCTATCGAAAAATCAACTTTCCTAGAAATACCGCCCATGTCCGCTCTAACAGACAGTGGTCCTATAGAATGTTTCATATCTGCTAGTGGAGAAGATTACCTTGACATGAACGATTCATATCTGTACACACGTGTAAGGATTACAAATCGTTACAAAGGCTTACATTGCTGGCTAATGCAGCTGATGTGGGATTTATAAACTACCCTGGATGAAGTCTTTTTTCCCAAGTAGATATAATAATGGGCGATAGATTGATTACACAGTCTTCAAATACGTACCCATATAGAGGAATTATTGAATGTTTGCTAAACTATGGAAGAGACACACTAGATACACAGTTCAGCATTCTGAAAAGACACAGGCTGGAAAATGGACGATACATCTATTACAGGCGATAATTTGGGGTTAGAGCAAAGGGGTGCCTACACTGGTGGAAGTCGTATTGTGGAATTAATATCACCAGTACATGCCGGCTTGTTCTTTCAAGAAAAACTGCTGCTAAATGGTCTGGACATTTCCCTTAAATTCATCCGGTCAAAAGATGACTTTGCACTAATGACCCCAGGAAATGTTCAATTCACTGTGAAAATAATGTCTGCCAGTCTGTTTTTTAAAAAAGATATCAGTGGCTCCGACTGTGAGACTGGCGCATAGTAGAGCGCTACAAAATACAAATGCAAAATATTCTATTGACAGAGTAGCCATAAAAACATTCTCCATACCGACAGGTACGAGAGTGTGTAACCAAGAAAATGTATTCATAGGGCAGATACCTAAATTCGTAGTCATACCCATTTAATTTCGGACACTATGATGCAGAATGTATAGGCCTATACGCTGACAGACAACATCACCCTGCCCGACCTTTTCAACCACATTTTCAAAGAGGACAATATTATCGCGAATATTATCAGATGGTGGAATCAACAGGGCGTCATTTGAAGGACAGATCATTAGCCATAACACAATCAGATTTCGGTGATGGTTACACATTGTTCTGTTTCAATCTGGAACCCGATGGTGGCAGGGGAGGAAATGTATCACTCATCAAGACCGGCAATGTGAGACTGGAAGTGCGCTTTCGTAATCCCCTCCCACGGACGGTGACCCTGATCTGTTATTCTGTTTTTGAATCTGTAATCAAGATATCTAACCGTCGACAAGTCCTATTGGATCATTATTAGTATGAATACAATGGAGCTTACCAGTGTGCTTAGAAAAAGAATGAATGAGGAAATACATTTCTTAGGCGTCATGCCCTGTGATCAACTGCCAAAAACCATCATTCGTAAACTACCTGCAATGTTAGTGGTAAACACAGACACAAGTGATAAACCGGGTCAACATTGGCTGGCTATATACCTTACTGAAAACAAACATGGGTTGTTCTTTGATAGCTTTGGACACAGTCCGACTGTTTTTCTACCAGAAATCAGTCATTTCCTCTTAAAAAATTGTGTGGAGATGTACCACTCTGGGGTACAGGTGCAAAATAACTATTCGACAACCTGTGGACAGCAGTGTGTTCTTTTTATGTAACATACAGAAAAAAAAAAGTCTTATACAAAACTGTTGAACATGTACGGTACTAATCTTGTCTGTAACGATACTATGGTCAGTCATTTTGTTAACAAAATACACCCTGATGTGTGTCACGATCAGCAGTTTAAATGTGTGCAATGTGCATGTGCAACATATAGGTAGAAAGTGTTGTGTAATAGTGTTGTTTAGCTAATAAAAACGTGAAAATAATGTATATTTTTTTGTAAATTTCGGTAATAGTTTTTATTCAAACTTTTCAAAAAGAGAACTATTCGTGGAAAACAATTACACACAATAGGGAAAATATATGATTAGTTTTGAAAAAATCAAATAGAGAAACACAGTCAATATTATCACAGTTTTACAGTCAATAATGTCTTTTTAGGTTTTCACAGTAGGGAAAGACATTTTCTTGTGTTACAGCCACAGTCAGTAGGAAAATAATGTAAAAAAAATAGTATTAAAAAATAAAAACAACCAATATGTAAAATAGAAAATACAAACAGTAGATGTCTCTGGCAACTTTATGATAAAAACTAGCTGTCTGTTTTTTTTAGGTTTTCACAGTAGGGAAAGACATTTTCTTGTGTTACAGCCACAGTCAATAGGAAAATAGTAATAGATATAATAATAGGTAAAAAAAATAGTATTAAAAAATAAAAACAACCAATATGTAAAATAGAAAATAGGCAAATACAATCACTAAATGTCTTTGACAACTTGATGATAAAAAATAATCAAAAACTGGCCCACTGGGTCCTGATCATGGGTGAAGCCATACGTACTGATCTAGGTGTGAGTGGGGAGCTTGTGCCTGTCAATGAAGGCTGTCTAAGGGGTGTGGCAATATGTACTGACCTAAGTGTGAACATGACTGGTGATTGTGTATCAGTCACTATGTGATGTCTATTAACAGCCCCAGGGGACCCTGTTTTAAATCCAACAATAGCACGACGTACAGCTGTATTTGGGATTATGGATAGAGGTATGTTTAAGCGTGCTAACGTCTTTAAAAAGACATTCCATCTGGCAGGTCTCGAACGGTCTGAAACATTATTATACGTTGTTACGCTTTTCAGTAGATCATACAAATGACTGCCTGTCACAGTCTTATCTTCAACAACGATTTCCCCATTACCTGACCATAGATCTTGTCATTATTACGGGCTAAAGAGGTGATTATGTATTCAGCGTTGCGTTTATTCCTGGGGGGCATATGTGCCAATACTTCTGATCTTATCATATCGGCTTCTACGATGGCCTCTTGTGACTCAACATTTGAGGCTTCAGACTTTGATGCATCGCTGGGTAGGTATAACGTAATTACATTTTTCTCACGTTCGCCCTGTTTTACCAGGGTTAGATACTTCTGCAAAACCCCTGAATATTTTTTGGCTTTTTCATGCGTCAATGTCAGACTGACTATATATATCGCTCATGGCTCGGTCCAATTCATTTTGGACAGACTGTCGCAAAGAGGCGTTTTGCGTAAAAGGGATTGCAGCCCCAAATAGAGGCAATAGAAAACCACATGTTTAAATAATTGTCTTTTTTTTTTTTTAAATGTTTGACTTTTTTATCAGCGATTAGTCTAATAACCGTC
This sequence comes from Sander vitreus, assembly GCF_031162955.1. Classification (NCBI taxonomy): domain Eukaryota; kingdom Metazoa; phylum Chordata; class Actinopteri; order Perciformes; family Percidae; genus Sander; species Sander vitreus. Next base: position 1,099,934 of record NC_135869.1, on the reverse strand, counting down.
TTCTTCTTTTTCAACAACTTGTACTGAGTGCTAGACAGTGGTATATTACCTCTTAATACGTTCAGAGCTATTTCGCACAACGCATTAAGAAAATCTGGACTAGCTTTGTTCACGATAACAACTCTAGCTCGGGGTGCTGCTTTGTGAAGAAGGTCCAGCAGTGTGAAATAACGTTGCATCCAGATTGACATTATTTAACCCTCTGTTTTCTTGGGACATATACAACCTGCCGTGACGATATCAGAGCTGTTCTGAGTCATAAATTATCTGGAGTTTTGGATTTATAATCTATCAGGAGATAGCCATATGGTGAACTTGTTGCACGTTAAACACCTCTAGAAAAAAAATTTATTATTCCCTGGGTACATCTGACGTCCTATTAAACTCATCTGAATTTGATCTCGAGGATTTTTAAATAATATCATATAGTTTGTGTTCAAACTGATTGTACGTCTGGCCTTGCCTTGAATAAAAAGATTCTGCAGTAAATATATACAGCTGAGGTTTCTGTGGTGAACATACTTCGTAAAGACATTTTGTACTTCTAGATTACCACATCCTTGGGACATAAGATCATCAATTACTAGCAGATTATACTTAGTAGGTGGTAGAAGTGTCTCGTCACAAAGCGAATCAGGGATACCTTCCACAAAATTTATGTTCACTGTTTTAAGCAACTGATCATATATTGGTTGCCAGCATCAATAAATGTATACGATGTTATCGATCTTGTGTGATATGACTGCTGATGAATTTTCAATAATATCTTTGACAAAATGCGTTTTACCGCAATTTGATGGGCCACTAATAACCGAGCTGAATGGATGCTGAAGCCAGCCATCAAATCCTACAATCAGCTGGTTATTGTTGATATTATTAGTAGCCATAAGGTAGGGTGGTGTAGTCACGGAGCACCCATCTCAAAAACACTACAATGAAACTGCTTTTTGTCCCGTGTTAGGTAGTGTCTGTAGTTGTGGACAGATGGTCTGTGGCATGCTGATTGGTCACAAATGATTGTACCAACCCTATTAATGACTGGTGTGTGACAGTTTGGGCATTGTGCATTGAGAGTTATGCCTTTGCATTTCACCTGTGTATGTCCTTGGACGGTCTGATATGCGTAGCATTTTGGCCCGCCAAAAACAAACTCGGTTATTTAGTCCTCGTTGGGATCACCGCAGAGCAGTGAGGAGTTAAGCTCGTAGCTGGGTAGCCAGAAGCCTGCTGCTTGAGAAATGTTTTAACATAGCCTTTAAAAAGCTGATCCGATTTTTCTGGTTGATGATGGGGGTCGCTGATGGCGACTACCCGATATCCTTTCTCCACGGCTTTGTGTAGTTCAAACATTACCCACACTCCCGACAATTGTCTCTCATGTTCGCTGTGGTTACATGGGGTTGCCTGATTCATCTGCTCAGCACATGTTCGACACAGGGGGAACATCAATTTACCGTGGCATTGATAGGGTAGAACCGGATGATACAGGCCTCTGGGGGGTGACACAGTACATTTTACAATACCAAAGTATGTTTTTATGTTGTCAAAATCAGTGTGGATTATTTGAGGGTGCCCAATGGGGTAGTCTCGTTTTGCCTCTACAGTTGGGTACAAACTTGTGAAATCATAGTATCTGATTTTTTCATCATCCTCTGTCTTGTGATACAACTTCATTGCATTCGTTCGTCCTCCGAAGAGGGATTCTCGAGGGTTGAGACGTTCCGGCTTTTCATATGTGGCCATGAACGCCGCAACGTCCTGATTATTGCACACATCCCGTTTCCAATCACATTCCCGCTTCAGGGCCCTCGGTTACCAGAGTAGATGCAGCCTCATCACTAGCAATGGTCAACCATGATGATTTGGGTGGGGAAGACCCCTGAGATTTCTGAGACACACACACACACACTTTATGAGAAAATAACCCCTTTTAAATATTACATTATTTTACGTGCTCTTTTTCAACTCACCACAATAGATATCTTCCTTATACGGCGAAGACGACTTGGTTTGGGGATATTATCGTCCACAAATAGTGGTTCACATCCCTGTTGGAGCCCAAGGATTTCAACTCTCGGTTTTATTGAAACCCCCTCACCACACTGTCGCTTTTGTAGCGGTAAAGATGACCTACACAATAAGATACCATTAGTGGTATAAAACACCTTGTATAAAATAAATAATAAAATCACATGAACAATAATAAAATCAAATAAACATTTCTGTAGATAATTACCCAATTTCAGCTTGCTTAGTGCTTTCAGCTCGATTTCGTTTTCTTATTAAAGGAGGATTGGTTTAATAATGGAGTTATATCCTGTAATACTGATCTCCCTGCACAAAAACAACATTTTACAGCATCAATAGGTCCTTCTGCAAAGATTAGGAGCAAGCATTCTTGGGACGATTATGATGATTTTCAACAAGGTAAATTATATATATGTGTGTGTGTATGTGTGTATATATATATATATATATATATATATATAATTGTGTATATGCGTGTGTGTGTGTATATATATATATATATATATATGTGTATATAATTTACCTTGTTGAAAATCATCATCATCGTCCCAAGAATGCTTGCTCCTAATCTTTGCAGAAGGACCTATTGATGCAGACTAGCTAGATAAACATATATGCCACAAAAACGTTTTAATTCATGTTATGAAATTAAATATCTTAGAATAGGCTTAAACATAACATTTTTTATTTACTCACCCTTTGTAGACATGGCTGTAAGACGTTTTTCCTCTTGCTTTTCCCCAAAGGAGTTTAAAAGAAAAATCCACCGTTGGTCTGTTTGAGATGATCGAAGGGACAAAACGAACTGATAAAAAAAGTGGCCAGACATGTTGAGACATAGCCGTTTATAGCCCCCCTACATAACCCCCCGCCCCTATGACCGTATGACCGTCATAGGGGACTCCTAACTTTTAGCCTTTACCCATTGGTCTAACAACGGCGTTTTTTACACCTTTATATAAAGATAAGATCCAATATTAACGGCATCACGCAGGTGCGGCCTCTGTGACGACGTCATCACGCACTCGGGGGTGCGAAACGTCACTACAGTCAGGGCGGTAGCTATAACATAACCCCCACACCAGACCTCCTTTTAGGAATACATGATTTAAAACTTCACCAGACTGTGACAGACCACTCAGGGCAGTCATGACTCTGATTCTCACGGGGGTCCCTACCCCTCAGTGGGGACAACAAACCGGGGACTATTGATTTCATTTTATTTTAGTGGGTTTTTTTTGTTTTTTTTTCTCGACCAATCAGAACGCTAGAAAATAGATGCGTGTGCACCCCTACCCCCCTACCACCCTGCCCCCCATTGCCGCATGCTAATTACTACTCACAGGGAGAAGAGCAGAGGAGAAAGAACGCAGCCCTGAGGGGATCCGGTGCTGATGGTCTGTGAGTCGGAGAAGTCTTTCCCCAGCTTCACATGCTGCTTCCTGTCAGACAGGAAGTCAGTGATCCACCTACAGGTGGAGTCAGGCACACCAAGCTGGGAGAGTTTCTCCTGAAGCAGAGCGGGAATGATGGTGTTAAAGGCAGAGCTGAAGTCCACAAACAGGATCCTGGCATAGGTTCCTGCGGAGTCCAGGTGCCGGAGGATGTAGTGTAGGGCCAGGTTGACTGCATCGTCTACAGACCTATTGGCTCTGTAGGCAAACTGCAGGGGGTCCAGGAGGGGGTCGGTTATGGCTTTGAGATGAGAAAGCACAAGGCGCTCAAAGGACTTCATAACCACAGAGGTCAGGGCGACCGGTCTGAAGTCATTAAGTCCTGTGGTCCTTGGCTTCTTGGGAACAGGGATGATTGTTGAGGTCTAGAAACAGGCTGGCACGTGACATGTCTCCAGTGAGGTGTTAAAAATTTCTGTGAACACTGGAGACAGCTGGTTAGCGCAGTGCTTCAGGCTGGATGGGGAGACAGCAGCTTTCCTGGGGTTCTGTCTCCTGAACAGTCTGTTGACATCTTCCTCATTGATGGAGAGAGTCGTCACTGAGGTGGGTGGGGAGGTGGAGGGGGGGGATCTTTAAGGTGGGGGAGGTGGAGGGGAAGACCCTTTGTTGGGAGGTGTTGCGGGGGATGGTTACAGGACTGACCCATTGTCCATCAAAGCGACAGTAGAACTCGTTAAGGTCGTTGGCTAGGCGTCGGTTGTTGGTGGAGTGGGAGACTTTGGGCTCGAAGCTGGTGATCTGTTTGAGCCCTCTCCAGACGGAAGCAGAGTCGTTCGCTGAGAACTGGTGTTGGAGTTTCTCAGAGTACCGTTGTTTAGCCTCTTTCACCGCCTTGCTAAACTTGTACTTTGCTTCTTTAAGTCTGTCTTTGTCCCCACTCCTGAACGCCTCTGTCTTATCCAACCTTAGCCTTCTGAGTTTGGCTGTGAACCAGGGTTTGTCATTGTTGAAACTCACCCTGGTGCATGATGGAACGCAGCAGTCCTCACAGAAGCTGATGTATGATGTCACAGCCTCTGTGTACTCATCCAGACTGTTGGTTGCAGTCCTGAACACATCCCAGTCAGTGGAGTCCAAACACGACTGGAGATCCTCCACAGCTACGTTAGCTATGTGAAGTAGTTCTCAGAAATAATGGTTATGCAACTAAATATTAGTGCAGTGATTCAAAGTAAAGCAAACCCGTGAAACATTTTTTCCGTTCATACAGTAAATGTTTGAGTTTGTAAAGAAAAATGCAAATACTGCTATTTAACTGCAATAATAACAGCCTATTACTTTTTCTTCACTTTCTGTAAAGGTATAACACAAACTTCATACATTTTGGTGATGTTTTGATTTGGAACTGAATGTGCAGTGTTCCCAATGCATTGCTATTATGGAATTAAAAGCTATTCTAAAGGATTTTGAGCATTATTCACTTTTTTAAACACACTGCTATTATTCTGAACACAACTGTATATCTGTTTCAGTTATCACTGTTTTGAATGTCATTGATGTTCAGAAACACTTTCTTTGTTAACAAAAAGCTGTTTTTATTGCCCAATAAAGTAAACATATAACATTATTACAACTATTAGAACCATAACTTATATGTCACACACACATAAAAAAGGCACTCAAATGTATAAAACTAAAAAAAGACACACAAGACCACAAACAAACAAAAAACTACAGCTATTCTGAAATTCCAGACCAGTCTGATGCCTGTTGGCCAGTAACCTTTCCCTCCAACCCCCATTTCTTTCATTAGTGTCCTGTATCATTACCAACAACAATGTACAGGTGCATGAACAGCAATGAATTACACATGATTACAATAATGCAGTGCCAATACAATAATGAATGGCTACAACATGAATGCAGAAACTTCTGCTCGTTTTCAGCCCGAAAGTGGATCAGCTGCCTTGTTTCCTCCAGCGTCCCTGTGCAAGTTGGTTACAGGTTCCAATCTCTTTTATCAGATATTAAACAGGGAAAAACACTTCTGGAACCAGAGCTATTAAGAAAGTGGGTCACTGTTGAACTCTATAACTGTCAGATAAATGTATTGCAGTAAAAATAGAAAGTAACTACAATATGTAAATACTAAAAGTACAAAAGTCTTTGAAATTAAATGTTCTTAAGTGCAGTACTTGATTAAATGTACTTAGTTACTTTACACCACTTCTGATGTTGGACCTGTTATTGTTAACAGGTCCAACATCAGCATCAACTGTTATTGTCAATGTTTAATTCTTGTATATAAGATGAAAATCAATAAATCATTTATCAGTTTAAAAGGTCCATGGAAATCAAAGTGCTGCAGTAAATCCTCTTTTTTATATGACTAGATAAAACATTATTGATCTCCAGAGAACAAACTCAGGTGTTGTAGCACCCAGTTTTGGGGGGCGCAAGGTACAGGTCGGGTATTGATAAATGTTGTTTGTGCCTCTGATTCATGTCTTCATATCACTCTGATGTGTTCTAAGAATTTTGGACGTGTGGGGGCGAACTATCTTCTTAGCTGAAGCCGACAACAGGACAATATTTTTATTTCATGTTGGCAATGCAAGCTGAAGCGACGTAGCAGATGACGTTGAGAAGTTGCAGTGAGGAATATTTTAGGAGCACCATTTTCGGCAGAGAGGTAGTGGCCCACACTAACTTAGTGTTGAGCCGGGAAACGTGGCTAAAAGAGCTCTACAGCAAACAGATGTGCTGGGCAAGCCGTCAGTCGATGGAAGCTAACAGAAGTTAGCTGGCGTAAGCTGACAGCTGACCAACGCTACCAAGTGATCGGCGGAGACAGGGAGTACATGTATTTGAAAGAATCTGGCAGTCGTGGCAGACAAAGGTCCAGTCGGGAGTTTGGATGGAGAGTCCACTGAAGTCCACTGTGGTCTGAAGGGCTAATCCTCACTAGATCACTAGCTAGCTGTAACAGTTAGTCGGGAGGTTGACAGCTAATGTTAGCCAGTTAAAGTTAAACCGATCGATGGTGAGTAACGTACGTTACACAGGCTGGCAGCAGCACAGAGTCCAGAGTTGATGAGTGGGGGGGATAGAAAGGTGTTGAGAATGACCAACACCTACTCTAAAACTTAGGGTACTTACTTTACTAGAAACCACAACAAAATATTAATTTTGCGGATTGTGAAGGGCGATATTCACGCCAGCGTCTTCATGTTCCAACATAAATTTTTTTTTGAAGTGGTAAATACAATTTGTTTTATGGGTTCCATACAACGTTCTATGCAAGTAATATTAATGATTACTTTCATTGAATTTTGGGTGTTTCATTCAATTTTATAGCATTTGAAAAAAAAAGTTAAAATGGTTTTAAAACAGTATCCTTACTAAACTTTAACATACCAGTCTGTGATCCACTTGTTAGTCAAAATAGTTCATAATCTCGGCTTTTTTACCTAAAAAATTAGGTATAATGTCATATAAAATCGGTTTATTGACCATGAATAAAGATGTGTGCATATATTTTCCTGCTTTTTGGCCAATCACACCTATGTATAATACACCAAACATATATAAAATTGGTTAGTTTTGCAACTCCAACGGCTGCACACATAAATACATGATTTTTTAGCAACACAGCTGTTTTGTGCTGTAGCTCATTTATTTATCTAACCTTTGTGTTGTCTTGTGTTCCTACATTCATTCTAATCAGTAAAGCATTAGTAAATACAATTAGTAAATGGTTGGTCTATAGTAAGTAAGCTCATGTAAAACGTTAATCAGTTGATGTTTTTAATAATTCCTAAATGATGCATTAACCATTTGTAAATTAAGTCTTCTTACCATTATTAACTAGGTACTCAGGAATGTATGAGGTCGGTTAAAACTAGGGAGTTAATGATGAACAGACTATCTACACCTACATTTGTTCATGTCTTAAATAAAATGTTATGATTTAGAAAAAGGCCTAAACTAATAGCAGGGGTGTTAACACATCTGTTACAAATACTTACCAATAATGTAATCCATGATTAACTCATGAGTTACTGCTGGTTAGTTAAGTATATTGTGTGAGCCCATCTAAAGTGAGCACTTTCTTTGCTTTACAAAGCATTTATAAATGAGTTGCAAAGGCTAACAGAACCTGGACACACACATGTATTGTTCTATTTGGACATGCCTTCAGAAATATGCCTATGGATAGTTAGTGTGTTAATGCATCTTTAACAAGCACTTACCAACACATCAATTCATGATTAACTCATGAGTAACTACTGATTAGTTGACTACATGGCGTGAGCCCATCTAAAGTGAGGACTTGCTATGCTTTACAAAGCATTTATAAATGAGTTGCAAAGGCTAGCAGATACAACAGAAACACAAGTAAAAACATTATGTAAAACATGTAGTAAGAATGTACATTTATGAAATAGCTCGTAGTAGTGTTATTTAGTTTATCAGTGTGAATTTGGACCAGAACCAGAAGAAAACGAGATTGTTAGAGAAAAAGAACGATATTTATTGAATTAAATAAATTCTACATACTATATACTATCTAATACTGGCTATGCCTTGTTGTGAATAGAACTAAAGAGAGCTGTGCCTGAATTCCACTGTCGTCACGGAGGCAGTGAATTCCATTAAAATGGTGAGTCATTCCTTAGCTCTAGGCCTTGATTTCGCTAGCATCCATGCTATTCGGTGCTAATCATGGATGTATTAAGAGAACGGTGTTAATTGTGCAAAGCTAACGGGTTAGCTAAGGTGCTGTATTCATATGCTAATAGGGTAATTAGCCACAAAAGGCTAGCGGAGTACTGTGTATTGCCTATGAAAAGGCTAATGATTCTATCTATTGGTTATGGAAAGTAATGTTGCTTTTCAACACTATTGCTAGCTGTGGGTATTTTGTTGAATGTTGAATGAAAGTCCATCCATCCATCCATCCATCTTCATCCGCTTATCTGGGGTCGGGTCGCGGAGGTAGCAGCTCCAGCAGGGGACCCCAAACTTCCCTTTCCCGGGCCACATTAACCAGCTCCGACTGGGGGATCCCGAGGCGTTCCCAGGCCAGGTTAGAGATATAATCCCTCCACCTAGTCCTGGGTCTCCCACAAGGCCTCCTCCCAGCTGGACGTGCCTGGAACACCTCCCTAGGGAGGCGCCCAGGGGGCATCCTTACCAGATGCCCGAACCACCTCAACTGGCTCCTTTCGACGCAAAGGAGCAGCGGCTCTACTCCGAGCTCCTCACGGATAACTGAGCTTCTCATCCTATCTCTAAGGGAGATGCCAGCTACCCTCCTGAGGAAAACCATTTCGGCCGATTGTACCCTGGATCTTGTTCTTTCGGTCATGACCCAGCCTTCATGACCATAGGTGAGGGTAGGAACAAAAACTGACCGGTAGATTGAGAGCTTTGCCTTCTGGCTCAGCTCTCTTTTCGTCACAACGGTGCGATAAATTTAATGTAATACCGCACCTGCTGTGCCGATTCTCTGACTAATCTCCCGCTCCATTGTCCCCTCACTTGCGAACAAGACCCCAAGGTACTTGAACTCCTTCACTTGGGGTAAGGACTCATTCCCTACCTGGAGAAGGCACTCCATCGGTTTCCTGCTGAGAACCATGGCCTCCGATTTAGAGGTGCCTATCCTCATCCCAGCCGCTTCACACTCGGCTGCGAACCGATCCAGTGAGTGCTGAAGGTCACAGGCCGATGATGCCATCAGGACCACATCATCTGCAAAAAGCAGCGACGAGATCCCCAGCCCACCGAACTGCAACCCCTCTCCACCCCGACTACGCTTCGATATCCTGTCCATAAATACTACAAACAGGATTGGTGACAAAGCGCAGCCCTGGCGGAGGCCAACTCTCACCTGAAACGAGTCTGACTTACTGCCGAGAAACCGGACACAGCTCTCGCTTTGGTCGTACAGAGATTGGATGGCCCTGAGAAGGGACCCCCTCACCCCGTACTCCCCCAGCACCTCCCACAGTATCTCCCTGGACACCCGGTCATACGCCTTCTCCAGATCCACAAAACACATGTAGACTGGTTGGGCATACTCCCAGGCTCGCTCCAGGATCCTTGCGAGAGTAAAGATCTGGTCCGTTGTTCCACGACCAGGACGGAATCCGCATTGTTCCTCTTCAACCTGAGATTCGACTATCGACCGAACCCTCCTTTCCAGCACCTTGGAGTAGACTTTACCGGGGAGGCTGAGAAGTGTGATACCCCTGTAATTGGCACACACCCTCTGGTCCCCCTTTTTAAAAAGGGGAACCACCACCCCGGTCTGCCACTCCTTAGGCACAGTCCCAGACTTCCACGCAATGTTGAAGAGGCATGTCAACCAAGACAACCCCTCCACACCCAGAGCTTTAAGCATTTCTGGACGGATCTCATCAATTCCTGGGGCTTTGCCACTGTGGAGTTGTTTAACTACCTCAGCAACCTCCACCAGGGAAATTGATGCCAATCCCCCCTCATCCTCCAGCTCTGCCTCTACCATAGAGGGCGTATTAGTCGGATTTAGGAGTTCCTTCCACCACCCTATTACCTCCTCAGTTGAGGTCAACAGCGTCCCATCCTTACTGTACACAGCTTGGATGGTTCCCCGCTTCCCCCTCCTGAGGTGGCGAACGGTTTTCCAGAAGTACCTTGGTGCCGACCGAAAGTCCTTCTCCATGTCTTCTCCAAACTTCTCCCACACACGCTGCTTTGCCTCTTTCACGGCAGAGGCTGCAGCCCTTCGGGCCCTTCGGTACCTTGCAACTGCCTCCGGAGTCGTCTGGGATAACATATCCCGGAAAGACTCCTTCTTCAGTCGGACGGCTTCCCTGACCACCGGTGTCCACCACGGTGTTCGTGGGTTACCGCCCCCTGAGGCACCTAAGACCCTAAGACCACAGCTCCTCCCCGCAGCTTCAGCAATGGAAACTTTGAACATTGTCCACTCGGGTTCAATGCCCCCAGCCTCCACAGGGATGCACGAAAAGCTCGGCCGGAGGTGTGAGTTGAAAGTCTGTCGGACAGGGGCCTCCTCCAGACGTTCCCAATTTACCCGCACTACCCGTTTGGGCTTACCAGGTCTGTCCAGAGTCTTCCCCCCACCCCCTGACCCAACTCACCACCAGATAGTGATCGGTTGACAGCTCCGCCCCTCTCTTCACCCGAGTGTCCAAAACATACGGCCTCAGATCAGATGAAACGATTATAAAATCGATCATTGACCTTTGGCCTAGGGTGCTCTGGTACCAAGTACACTTATGAGCATCCCTATGTTCGAACATGGTGTTCGTTATAGACAATCCATGACTAGCACAGAAGTCCAACAACAAACAACCACTCTGGTTTAGATCAGGGAGGCCGTTCCTCCCAATCACGCCTCTCCATGTGTCTCCATCATTACTCACGTGCGCGTTGAAGTCCCCCCAGCAGAACTATGGAGTCCCCGACTGGAGCCCCCATGCAGGACTCCACTCACGGTCTCCAAGAAGGCCGAATACTCCGAACTCTTGTTTGGTGCATATGCACAAACAACAGTCAGAGTTTTCCCCCCCACAACCCGCAGGCGTAGGGAGGCGACCCTCTCGTCCACCGGGTTAAACTCCAACGTAGCGGCGCTCAGCCGGGGGCTTGTGAGTATCCCCACACCCGCCCAGCGCCTCACACCCTGGGCAACTCCGGAGAAGAAAAGAGTCCAACCCCTATCCAGGAGTATGGTTCCAGAACCAAGACATGTGTGCGTAGAGGTAAGCCCCACCAGATCTAACCGGTAGCGCTCCACCTCCCGCACAAGTTCTGGCTCCTTCCCACACAGAGAGGTGACATTCCATGTCCCCAGAGCCAGCCTCTGCTGCCCGGGTCTGGTCCGTCGAGGCCCCTGACCTTCACTGCCACCCATGTGGCAGCGCACCCGACCCCAGCGGTTCCTCCCACAGGTGGTGGGCCCATGGGATGGAGAGATGTCCTAGTACAGACAGTTGATATTCTATTGTGGTGTCGCCTCCTCCCATTGGTTGGTTGGGGCCAGGATCCATTGGCCCTTTGTTGGCGCATAAGCTTCTCCACTCCAGCTCAATCACCAGTCCAAGTTTCTTCGTCGCCATGTTTATCTAGCAAATATCTTGCAACCCCTCATCCAGTTAGAAGATGTCGGCCTGACAGGATATACCTTCCCCGCAGGAAATGATTCCTTTTGTTCCCGGGTGGGCTGTTTGACCTCTCTCTCTCCCAACCTCTACACAGATTTTCTGCCTGCCTATCTAAAGTCAAAAACCGATACTTGCCATTATATTTAAAGAGAATAATCATATGATTGATTATTAGATTATTATACGGGTGTTGCATATGCTTGTTTTGCATATAGGCACTTAGCATGTTAACTTTTATTTATTTCTTCACAATAACAAATACATACAGCAGTGTTTTCCTACTATTATATATACAATATATCTGTGAAAGGTATGACTCTGTATTTGGCATGTTTTCAAGGTATTTATTACTGTCAGCAGCACATTTACTGCTGCTGTATAAGAGCGTGAAGATCCTCGTAGGGGAGGAGGTCATTTCTGGACGGATCTCATCAATTCCTGGGGCTTTGCCACTGTGGAGTTGTTTAACTACCTCAGCAACCTCCACCAGGGAAATTGATGCCAATCCCCCCTCATCCTCCAGCTCTGCCTCTACCATAGAGGGCGTATTAGTCGGATTTAGGAGTTCCTCAAAGTGCTCCTTCCACCGCCCTATTACCTCCTCAGTTGAGGTCAACAGCGTCCCCATCCTTACTGTACACTGCTTGGATGGTTCCCCCGCTTCCCCCTCCTGAGGTGGCGAGCGGTTTTCCAGAAGTACCTTGGTGCCGACCGAAAGTCCTTCTCCATGTCTTCTCCAAACTTCTCCCACACACGCTGCTTTGCCTCTTTCACGGCAGAGGCTGCAGCCCTTCGGGCCCTTCGGTACCTTGCAACTGCCTCCGGAGTCGTCTGGGATAACATATCCCGGAAAGACTCCTTCTTCAGTCGGACGGCTTCCCTGACCACCGGTGTCCACCACGGTGTTCGTGGGTTACCGCCCCCTGAGGCACCTAAGACCCTAAGACCACAGCTCCTCCCCGCAGCTTCAGCAATGGAAACTTTGAACATTGTCCACTCGGGTTCAATGCCCCCAGCCTCCACAGGGATGCACGAAAAGCTCGGCCGGAGGTGTGAGTTGAAAGTCTGTCGGACAGGGGCCTCCTCCAGACGTTCCCAATTTACCCGCACTACCCGTTTGGGCTTACCAGGTCTGTCCAGAGTCTTCCCCCCACCCCCTGACCCAACTCACCACCAGATAGTGATCGGTTGACAGCTCCGCCCCTCTCTTCACCCGAGTGTCCAAAACATACGGCCTCAGATCAGATGAAACGATTATAAAATCGATCATTGACCTTTGGCCTAGGGTGCTCTGGTACCAAGTACACTTATGAGCATCCCTATGTTCGAACATGGTGTTCGTTATAGACAATCCATGACTAGCACAGAAGTCCAACAACAAACAACCACTCTGGTTTAGATCAGGGAGGCCGTTCCTCCCAATCACGCCTCTCCATGTGTCTCCATCATTACTCACGTGCGCGTTGAAGTCCCCCAGCAGAACTATGGAGTCCCCGACTGGAGCCCCATGCAGGACTCCACTCACGGTCTCCAAGAAGGCCGAATACTCCGAACTCTTGTTTGGTGCATATGCACAAACAACAGTCAGAGTTTTCCCCCCCCACAACCCGCAGGCGTAGGGAGGCGACCCTCTCGTCCACCGGGTTAAACTCCAACGTAGCGGCGCTCAGCCGGGGGCTTGTGAGTATCCCCACACCCGCCCAGCGCCTCACACCCTGGGCAACTCCGGAGAAGAAAAGAGTCCAACCCCTATCCAGGAGTATGGTTCCAGAACCAAGACATGTGTGCGTAGAGGTAAGCCCCACCAGATCTAACCGGTAGCGCTCCACCTCCCGCACAAGTTCTGGCTCCTTCCCCACAGAGAGGTGACATTCCATGTCCCCAGAGCCAGCCTCTGCTGCCCGGGTCTGGTCCGTCGAGGCCCCTGACCTTCACTGCCACCCATGTGGCAGCGCACCCGACCCCAGCGGTTCCTCCCACAGGTGGTGGGCCCATGGGATGGAGAGATGTCCTAGTACAGACAGTTGATATTCTATTGTGGTGTCGCCTCCTCCCATTGGTTGGTTGGGGCCAGGATCCATTGGCCCTTTGTTGGCGCATAAGCTTCTCACTCCAGCTCAATCACCAGTCCAAGTTTCTTCGTCGCCATGTTTATCTAGCAAATATCTTGCAACCCCTCATCCAGTTAGAAGATGTCGGCCTGACAGGATATACCTTCCCCGCAGGAAATGATTCCTTTTGTTCCCGGGTGGGCTGTTTGACCTCTCTCTCTCCCAACCTCTACACAGATTTTCTGCCTGCCTATCTAAAGTCAAAAACCGATACTTGCCATTATATTTAAAGAGAATAATCATATGATTGATTATTAGATTATTATACGGGTGTTGCATATGCTTGTTTTGCATATAGGCACTTAGCATGTTAACTTTTATTTATTTCTTCACAATAACAAATACATACAGCAGTGTTTTCCTACTATTATATATACAATATATCTGTGAAAGGTATGACTCTGTATTTGGCATGTTTTCAAGGTATTTATTACTGTCAGCAGCACATTTACTGCTGCTGTATAAGAGCGTGAAGATCCTCGTAGGGAGGAGGTCGGGGGGGATGTTTGGCTCCTAAAACAGAGCTTTCAAGAGGGGGAGCAGAGTTCGTGTAAGAAGTTAAGGAGAAAACACAAGACTTTCACCCAAGAAACAGGTGTTCATGTCCTGAAGAAGTTAAGGACACCAAGAAAACTGGGTGAAAAGTTTTGTGTTTGTTTGAGCCATAACCACCACCCCAACTGTTGAATGAAGCGTTCAGTTGCAGTTGAAAACCCCAAAACAGCTAAAACATATATTACTGCTTTAAGGAGTGTATTAACCCAAAAACAGCTACGACTATATTTCTGTTTATATATATAATCATATTGCAGCTTATAAATGTAATTTTAATTTTTTTTAGGAATAAGAATCATGCTAGATACTATGTTAGATACAGCCTTATATTCATTTGCTTATACAGCATTATATTCATTTGCGTGGTGTAGATGTATGTGAAGGTCTGCCTGCAGTTCATGCAGAAAGGAAGTTTGTGTGTTCCTGTAAGAGACTACATCTGAGACAGGGGAAGAGTTCATGTGGGGTATATCGAGTTCATGTAAGAGTGAAAGGAATAGGGAGTTGAAGTGAAACATATGCACTGATGAAAACTTCACACTGACCTTCACCTGCTAGGAGAAGGGAGTCAAGCTGTAATGTATGATGGAAGAGCATTACCACTCGCTTGTGTTGGTTGTTTCTGTTAGATTGACCAAAGCATAGAATATGATACGTCATCACATGTGAGGCATCCTGTGAGTATCTGTTATCCTGTAGTTGCATTAAAAAATGATTCCTTATTAGGCCATAAGAGGTGGTAAGACAGCCCCTGATGGTATGATGGGTGTGAACTGGTCAATGTATGTATAAAAAGGTGTAACGCAATGTCTTTTGGGGCATTTTGTACTGAAAGAACCTCCGTACTGGAGCATTAAATTTTTATCCTGTTAGGGACTTAGTGCATTTTTGCTCATTTCTTTTTCTGTTTAGCTTTTTGCCTTTTTTAACTGTCTGCTTTAAGTAAAATAAAAATACCTGCGTTCAAGTTTGAACTAGGGAACAAAACCCGCGTATTTGCTTTGTGCTTTTTTTTAAGATTTTTATTTTTTGTCTCTTTTTCTTCAACCCTGCCAAGCGGTAGGGGAATACCCCTACGGAAGGCAGTTTTGACTCCTCTTTAACCGCTGAGTGAGTTGCAACCCAGCGGGGATTGATTTTTGACAGCAAGCCTCCTCCCAACTCATCGGAAACTGCATTTTTCAGTGGATTTGAACTTTTGGTGATTCCGCGAAGAGCAGCTTTAAACTGTGAGTATTACTGAAAATTATATGATTAAGAAACTTCCCTCGGGCAATACTTTTTCTGCATAGGAGGTTAAAACGTCCCGTGAACAAAGGAATATTTGGGGTGTAAATCAAAGTCTCTTGCCTCGTCTTCGGGTTCCCTGACCCAGGCGAGGGCCCTTTAGTATGGGTGTGTGTGTCTCTATAATAAAACTTAAAACAGGGAAGTGTCTGAAAATAACTCGTTTTGTATAGGCCAAAACATCCGCTCCGCTGATGGTAACTCGTGTTAACCGTATGGCAGAAGAGGGCATAGTAGAGCGAGGGTTATCAAGGGGAAGATATAAGAGGAGTTAGCTTTTAAAATAAAAAGTGATACAAAGTCTCGATAACTGTCACATTGTTTCTCATGTCGCCCATACGTGGGGCAGTGTGTTAAGAACTGTAACGTAGTAAGTTAAAGGACATAACTAGAAGAGGCAAAACAGGTTAACCACTGCCCAGAGGTACGAACCTAGTTACAAAAGAGTTAGCAGGTTCAAAACGCTTTAGAGCTAGAGATTGAAGTAGCGCGCCGTGCAACTGTACCTAAAGGCCACAGGTATAGGAACTACAGCCCCTAGGAACAACAAGCACGCTGTGACCTTCTATATACTGGCTAAAATAGAAGGATCGCAGGTTAAGACCTGCCAATTACAAAAGGGTTAGGTGAAGTAGTCGAAAAAAGACGAAAGCAACGTGAATAGTCAACTAGTAATAAAGTAGGACTCAATCAGACGGCAGGGGAATTTTGTAGAAACAAGAAATCCAAGCGAGCTGAGTATTAAAGTATACCCCCCGAGCATGGCATCTGCAGAGGCCGGCACCGTATCTGTATTTGAGGACACAGATCTTGAGGACGAAGAGAGGCAGAGAACTCGTAGTTACAGATCAAATCCAGCCTTAGGGCTGTCATACAGTATGATAAAACTAGGGAGTAGATCGATAAAATACTTCCATGGAGATATCGGGGAGTGTGAACCATTCCCCGGGCAAATGAGATTGACCTTGTGGTTAAATCCAGCTAACAGGTTGCTGGATCACGGAGGAGGGGTAGCAGCGGAACTAAAGCGAAGGTTCCCTAAAGCATGTGATTGGGGACCCACTGTTCCCTTGCCTAATGGAACAATAGTTCAACAAAAAATCAAGGGCAATGGAAGTTATGGGGAAATTGTCCACTGTTGCTACAGTGGAAAGAATAGCCCTGACAGGATAGCATCTATGTTCTATGATGAGGAAGACGAAAAGTACCTGTACAGAATATTACAGGAGGGAGCGTTAGCAGCCAAATACCCGTGCAGGGTGATTACTCTGTTCGGCAATGGTATTTTCAAATACTCACACCAAGATAGTGTATGACATGGTATACCCGGATACCTAGAAGAGGGACCGGGAGACACTTCTCTAGGAGTTCAGGGTAGACAGCAGACAGTACAAAGCAACCCAACTACTCCTGGAAACGCGTCAGGCTCCTCAAGGGGTTCCTTCGCTCCAGAGAATAGAGGGAGTGCAATACCTGCAGACCCCGATAGGGCTATCAGGGAAAACACTGTGGTGCGGATCCTTAAGGAAATGGCCCCGGTGGATGGTGGCACGTTTGTACACGCATCAGAATGCCTCAAAACATATATGAAGAAGCCTCTACTACCAGATTATGAGCAGGAGATAGTGGATCATATTGGAGTAGGATATATTGAAGAGGTCCGCTCCTTAGCACCGTGCAAATACGGGAACTACCAAAAGTTAGAGAGCTTAAGCACTGATGAGACTGAGGGTTACCGTGCAGTGTATAAAGCAACAGATAGGGAAACATTCATCAGGGCGATACACCCCTTGGTTAACTCGGCAGAGGCAGGAGAAATGGTGACAATAAATCTGAGAGGGAGAGACAGGGGAGATCCCCCTGAAGTCCTCCTCACTTGGATAAAAGATATACTTCCTGTGTTCGGGGGAACAATATTCTACCTTCTCCTGCCCGCTGACCACGAGGGAGATGCAATAGTGACGACAGATGATAAGGATGAAAATGATGAGGATTCTGAGTCAGAGGGAGATGTAGAGGATCACAGTGATGATGGAAACCAGGTTGAGAAGGGGGGAGGATTAGAGGGGGGCAAAGGGAGGAACTCGTCTCAGGTTCTTCCCCCAATTACTGAGTTCAGGAAACCCCCCCACCAGTCGACTTTGGGAATCAGCTCCCACCCTCGCTTCAGTGCACTCCTACCCCACGTTGGGTAGGAGGAAATGATCAGGCAGAGGAGGATGAGCATATTTATCAAGAAGCAGTTTGGAAATTCAGCCCACTCTACTCACTAAATGATATACCAACAAGCCCTAGTCAGAGAACAGGAAGCACAGCACCGCCTAGGCCCCCATTATCTAGGCCATCGAGTCCCTCGCCAATACTACCAGGGCTCACTAGGGCGCTGAGCACACTGAATGTACGTCAATGTATGAGCAATGGATCCTCTCCGCCCGTAGGCACCCGTAGGAAGAACAGGGAGAAAACAAACAGGCCGGTAATAGAGTCTGATGAGGAGGATAATGTTCCCCCGTCACATACCCAAAATAGGGGAAGAAGCAAAGGTCGCAGTAGGGAAAGAACACCACCTAGACCGGTACATGAAAGTACCCCAAGACCAAGGGCCGGGACCGACCCAAGGGGCTCCAGACAATGGTTCCCCAATACCAGAAAAGACCCCTAGAGGCAGGCTGGGAAAAATCACCAAACCAATGCCAGATACCAAATACAGCCCAGACAAGTACCCGTGCAGTGAGCCTACCTACCGGACTGAGAACGATTGGTATAACCCTAGACTCTTTGAAGAGGAAGAATATCACTCAGACTGGGAGGAAGAGCATGTCTGCGAGGAAGCTGTCTGGTACCCAGTATCACTGGGAGAAAGGAGGAGTATAGATCAGGCACCCAAGGGATCCGAAGTCTTGGCTTTCCAAGGCATAGGGAAGCCCTGGAAAATGTCATATCTTAGACAGGGATATGACTTTTACAGAGAAGGCTGCATAAGAAGGTCTACAGAAGACAGGTCTATAGAAAGACAGTTTGCAGAACAAAGCCCGCGGGGTAGGTTCGCGAGAGATTCTGGGGGAGATGGAGGAGACGATCCAGATCCGGACCCCTACCGGGGTTCGGGTGGATGGGAACCTCCTAGACCACCTAGAGGTAGAGATAACAGAAGGCGTAGGGAGCAGGGACCTCAGGACAAAGATCCTGAGGAGGTTGATGCCTTCTTCCAACAGCAAGCACTCAGAACGGCAGAAAGGTGGCCCTCCATCCGATCCTCTGGATCAGGAAGGGGGAGCGCCAAAAGCCAATGGGACACACTCTTGGTGGGAGGGTTAGAGCCAGAACAGGAAGATGTCACCTTCCCAATGGGGCAGGTGAGCTTGCAAGATATTGTACCAGCAAGGAAATCAGGACAGAGTGATACAGAATATTTACAACAAGTTAATCTCTGTACAGGATGGGCCTTCTGGTCATCAGAACAGAAAACGCAAAACCTAATCATGTATGATCGCAAGACTCTCATGACAAAAACAAAAAGAACTGATAAAACCACAAACCAGGCCCACCTAAAGGCCAAGGCGCAGAACGCGCACGCGCAATTAACTGGGCAGTCCAATGCTCAGAGCAAGTGCTCCTGTAACAGAGAATGGTGTGCCGAATGCACCCAGAAAAACTTACAAAAAACCCCCTCCGGGAGCACCGAAGAGGCCCGGCGTGACGAACGAAGTGTTCAAAACTCTGACCCCGGAACAAAAAGCTCAGCTAGTTCAGGACAGGAAGGACTGGAACGCAAAGTGGGGCAGCCAACAATCTTAGAACTCCTAAACCAAGTAGCTTTTGAGGAGCAGGGTGAGTTAAAAGCTAAATGGAAAGGGGAAGTATATACAGTAGATACCGGAGCCACAATGTCCACCAGTAGAGTAGCATCACCCACCGGAGACCAGATCTCTGCGGTCATGGCAGATGGGAGTTTAGTACCTATGAAACTATGATGGTTCAAGGGTACTCATGGGCTCTATGAACCTCAGGGGATTGCAAGACTTAGAGAAGGCAGAGAAGGTCAGGTGGTTGAAGGAGATAAATAACGAACAACAGATGGAAAGAATACTCAGCGAGACTGAGATAACAGACAAAATCAGGCTAGAAGAGATCCTCAGGAAAGGAAAATACTCTGAGTTCAAGAGACTGTGGATTAGTGGATATGGAACACTACCAGATCAAAGGGGCGTCACTAGGAAAAGTGAAACAATATCCTGTGAAACCTGAAGGTGCCAAGGAAATCCAGGTAACTATTGATGAAAGTGAGTTCTAGTGATAGAGCCAGAACCTCCGTGTCTCACACCCATTCAGGCAGTAGATAAAAAGGATGGGGGATTCAGATTACATAATCTTAAAGAATTAAATGATCGGACTCAAAAGAATCAAAGAATGATGTTGAACCCCCAGAAAATCATCAGGGAGGCCAATAAGGCAAAACTGTACCCCACCATTGACCTAGCCAGGGCCTAGGGTTCTGGTCTATACCCATATCTGACGGATCCAGTATGAAAACATGCTTCCAGCTAAACAAAACAGCGTACCGGTGGACAAGGTTACCGCAGGGATTTTGTAACAGTCCTAATGTTTTCCAAGAGACAGTGGAAAAGGTCCTAGAAGGGCTGAAAGTTGATGTATATATTGATGATGTCCTCATCGCTACTGAGACAGAGGAAGAACATTTGAGTTTGCTAAAAGAGGTTATCAACCGTTTGAAAGCCGCTGGATTCAAGATTGGGATGAAAAAATGTGAGATAGGTAGATCAAAGGTGAAGTATCTTGGCTTCATGATAAGCACAGAAGGGAGGGATATTTCAGACAACTACCTAGATGATCTTAAAATACCCAAAACAGTACTAGAAACAGAACAAGTGCACATATACCACACTATGCAGGAAGGGCAAAAGAGTGCCATGAGTTAAAGAAGGGCCTTAGAACCAGAGATAAGGAAAAAAGACACATGCAAACGCATGACAGACCTCTCACTGAAGAGGAGCAAGCTAAAGTGCAGAAACTCATAGAGTATTGCAAAGAGAAGCAGGAAACCCTAAAACATGTGACACCCAATGCCCCGATCAGAGTCCTTGTATCTGTGGACGATGTGGGAGGAAACGTGAAAGTGGTCCAGGGCAAGGAAACCTGCCTCAACCTTTCTGCCTCCTGGAGGCCCATAGAGAAAAGATTCTTGAACGAGGAAAGGGAGCTATGGATAGTCGTGGTCAAGATCTGAAACACAAGGAAGAATGGATGGCGATCAGCCAACTCATGAAAACGTTCCTTCTGTCAGTCCAACATGTAAAGAGCCACACTGGCCAAACAGATAGGGTACATGTAGGGAATGCAGAGGTAGATAATCTTGTTCAGGCCAGATCATCCCTCTATAACCATTTCACCATTCTACCAGAGCAATGGAGGAATGAAGAGGGAATGTTTGAGCTGCCAGACCAGGAAGCCCCGTGCTATGTGAAAGAGTTGCATGGTGCGTTAGGTCACGTAGGTGAAGAAAGAATGAGGAGATGGTGTCAGAAAGCTGAAATAAAAATACCCAGGCTCAGGGAGTTGATGCACGTTGCGTGTTGCGAAGAATGCGTGAAAAAAGGGGGTAGGAAAAAGACTCCGTACCAAGACCAAGAGATAAAAACCAAACACCCGGGGGAACATTTTAGCATGGATATTATAATGTTAACCAAGGGTGGGAAATGCGGTCTCAAACAGTTTCTAGTCATAGTGGACAATGCAGGAGGAGACACGCAAGTGTTCCCTCTTAAAAGAGCAACAGGTAATGTTGTAGCACATAGGCTAGCCGATTGGCTACCTAAACGGAAACCGAAAACCATTAGAATGGATAATGGGTCTCATTTAAAAAAATGAGCAGGTTAGGGAATTACTGGAGAGCCAGGGCATCCGGGTAATATATTCTACACCTTACATCAGCCATACCAATGGGGTGGCTGAGAGGGCTGTGAGGGAAGTAAAGGGACTCATTCTAACAACCCTTAAAGAGGAATGGGACACTCCCGCGGGAGTGGCCTATATGAATGAAGCATTAAGCCAGGGTAACTTGGCAGAGTACAAACCAAAACAAGTAACCGATGTCTCTCCTGCCTTTCAGGACGGACACGAGGTCTGGATATACTCGGATTACATGAAGACAGAGGCAGGAGTTAAATCAAAACTCTACTCCTACTGCCGAGAGGGATTCAGATTCCGTAATGGAACTGTAGTATGTAATTACATTACCTTCAGAACTAGGACAGAATGGACAATAAAAACAGATTTCACCACCGGATTGGTGGTTTCACAAACCCCAGACATACAAGATGTGGTGCAAGCCCTGCTTTGGCCAGCTGTGACGAGTCCTAGAATGTTAGGAACCCTAGCCCACCTAGGAAGATTAGAATATTTCTGCAACAAAAAACAAAGGGAGAGTTAGAAAAGGTACCCGGTCAGGCAGCGTTTTGGGGCGATATCTATGTTCCAGCGGCAAAACATGGATGGAGAGGAAGATTGGTTGAGGCCCCAGACAAAAAAATCTGACCAGTCCAATCCGACCAGTGTGTACCCCCGATTTACACTGAAAATATACCTAGGGACCCAGGAGGAATAGCCACAAGAAGTTGGAATAGGGCTATGGCTGGTGGGGATAACCTGATCAAAGCTATAGTCACAGATGTAGTGGTGTCATTTCCAACGAATGTTAGAAGGGCTGCGGAGGTAACAGTGACCCAACCTAGGGGCAATGGAGAACGGAACAAATCAGACCAATTTTTCCAGAGGATTGGAGGAGGATTTAAAGATGCTGTCCAGGGTATGTTTTTATACCTCTTACCCACTAATTTGTCTATTGTTGTTGGTAGGACTATCAGTGGGGAAAACCTGGCGCAAGATGATACTGATATGGGTTTTAGTTATTAGCCTTGAAGTTTTGACATTCATTACAGTTAAGAACCCAGAATAAGCGCTTCTATAGGATACGCGATTTTGGTGGCTACTCCAGTTAAGTTGCCTGGCTGGGCGGTGGCCACCTGGATGGGGTATGCTTTGATTTTAATAGCCAAAATAACAGAGGTTTTTTACCCAGCCTCAAGTTATGTCTACCTGGCAGGCATTCTGACCGGAATCTGTAGTTATTTTATGTGGGTTCTTGTCACAATCAAAAACGTCAGGATCAAGAAGATAATAGGGAAGATATTTGTTAAAATACTCTCTGTCGTTTTCACCCAGGAAATACTGGGGTTGATTTTACCTGTGTACAAAGGAGTGCCAGGACTGATGTATGCCATTTTTGTTAATGGAAGGGTCTGAGGCAACAAACATCTCCATAGCCTGGTCAATATACAACCAGATACCTCAAGACCAGCAGGGATGGTTAGACCAATGTCTCACTTAGTCAGTGAGCAGAAAAGAGTAGTAGTGTAAGATAATAGGATTGTGTCCCTTCTGTTTCCTACCCAGTCTGAACCGGGTGAGGGAGCTGAATGGATATTTTTTCACACACATCCATCCATCCATCTTCATCCGCTTATCTGGAGCGCAGGGGTAGCAGCTCCAGCAGGGGACCCCAAACTTCCCTTTCCCGGGCCACATTAACCAGCTCCGACTGGGGGATCCCGAGGCGTTCCCAGGCCAGGTTAGAGATATAATCCCTCCACCTAGTCCTGGGTCTTCCCCGAGGCCTCCTCCCAGCTGGACGTGCCTGGAACACCTCCCTAGGGAGGCGCCCAGGGGGCATCCTTACCAGATGCCCGAACCACCTCAACTGGCTCCTTTCGACGCAAAGGAGCAGCAGCTCTACTCCGAGCTCCTCACGGATAACTGAGCTTCTCACCCTATCTCTAAGGGAGACGCCAGCTACCCTCCTGAGGAAACCCATTTTGGCCGCTTGTACCCTGGATCTTGTTCTTTCGGTCATGACCCAGCCTTCATGACCATAGGTGAGGGTAGGAACAAAAACTGACTGGTAGATTGAGAGCTTTGCCTTCTGGCTCAGCTCTCTTTTTCATCTAACGGTGCGATAAATTGCATGTAATACCGCACCTGCTGCGCCGATTCTCCGACCAATCTCCCGCTCCATTGTCCCCTCACTCGCGAACAAGACCCCAAGGTACTTGAACTCCTTCACTTGGGGTAAGGACTCATTCCCTACCTGGAGAAGGCACTCCATCGGTTTCCTGCTGAGAACCATGGCCTCCGATTTAGAGGTGCTGATCCTCATCCCAGCCGCTTCACACTCGGCTGCGAACCGATCCAGTGAGTGCTGAAGGTCACAGGCCGATGATGCCATCAGGACCACATCATCTGCAAAAAGCAGCGATGAGATCCCCAGCCCACCGAACTGCAACCCCTCTCCCCCCCGACTAAGCCTCGATATCCTGTCCATAAATACTACAAACAGGATTGGTGACAAAGCGCAGCCCTGGCGGAGGCCAACTCTCACCTGAAACGAGTCCGACTTACTGCCGAGAACCCGGACACAGCTCTCGCTTTGGTCGTACAGAGATTGGATGGCACTGAGAAGGGACCCCCTCACCCTGTACTCCCGCAGCACCTCCCACAGTATCTCCCAGGGCACCCGGTCATACGCCTTCTCCAGATCCACAAAACACATGTAGACTGGTTGGGCATACTCCCAGGCTCCTTCCAGGATCCTTGCAAGAGTAAAGATTTGGTCCGTTGTTCCACGACCAGGACGGAATCCGAATTTTTTCCCACCCACACTGGGCAATTAGGATCAATGAATGACAGGAAAATCACCAGTCACGGGATATTTACATGTAAACACGTACTACCCGAGATCAGCAACCAGTGACGGTAAAGCTGGAAACACCGAGAATAACTTGCTGCTCATCAACATCGAAGAACTGGACCTCAACGAAGGAGGGGGAATCGAATCAAGGATCCTTGGTTACAGAAGCTCCATCCTCGATTGGCCACCAGGGCATGTCTTCCAACAACCCGACTCCGGCAGACAAGGAGATGGGGAGCCGCCCTGTGAGACTCCAAGGTACGCGGACTCCTCCCCCCAACGCACACATACCATGGTTACCAACCCATGGTGGTGGAAGACACCAATGGAGAGGGTAGTGGAGGAAGTGGTGCAGGTCAGGCCGGAGCTGGACACTGATACCAGCATGCCAATCTACATCCCAGACCTTCGCGGATGATATTGGCATGTGGCCCGAGATCCTGCGTCAGGAGCCTGGAAGGGCAAGGAGGCGGAAGAAGGGGAAGAAAACGAAGAAGAGGGGTGTTGGGGCGACTGGAGAGCCACTGCAAACAGGGTCCGGCGGAACTGGTCAAGAATCCACTCAGGCGCTGGCCCGGGACCCCCAGTCCGCCACGGACCCGGTAGCAGATGAGATGGCTATGGAACAGGAGACCCCGACTCCTGCACCGCATTCCCCGCCCCTGCCTGCTATTCCCAAGGGCCTTCCTCTACCCATCCTCCCTGCAAATCCACCACTGCATGCTGCTACTGGTGACCAGGTGGTGCCTGCTACTGTCGAATGTCCTGAGGTCGGCGCACATGCCAGCTTGCGCGTTAAGAAGCGGAAGAGCGAGCAGAACCATGTCCGCTTCGCCACCCCGGACAGAGTAACCAGAGATACCCAGATGGATCCAGTTTCAATCTCTGCTTATCGTGAATCCCTCTTCAAGATCTACCGGTGAGGGCAAGTGAAAGGACGATGGAAGAGAACCAAATCATCCTCAAGCCACAGGTGATCCAACCTTGTGGAAATACTTCACGCATGTCAAGCCTGGGTGGCTTCGACACCCATGGGTGTTAGCCCCAACCAGGGAGAATATAGAGTCTGTCAGTGGTTCCACTTTTCTGACATCAGTGGATGCTGCCTCCTCCAGAGAAGAAGACGGGTTCATCCCTGTATGCAAGGCTTGGTACGAGTTCCCTGGTACCGACAACCAGCTTCTGGTACTTAGGGACTGTGCCGGGGATGTGCTGGCGATCATTCTGGACCGGAGCAGGCTCTGAATGTTGCATGATTTTGTATTTTCAAAGGAGGATGTTGAACGAAGCGTTCAGATGCAGTTGAAAACCCAAAAACAGCTAAAACATATATTACTGCTTTAAAGAGTGTATTAACCCAAAAACAGCTACGATTATATTTCTACTTATATATATATATATAATCATATTGCAGCTTATAAATGTAATTTTAAGTTTCTTTAGGAATAAGAATCATGCTAGATACTATGTTAGATACAGCCTTATATTTATTTGCTTATACAGCATTATATTCATTTGCTTGGTGTAGATGTGTGTGAAGGCCTGCCTGCAGTTCATGCAGAAAGGAAGTTTGTGTGTTCCTGTAAGAGACTGCATCTGAGACAGGGGAAGAGTTCATGTGGGGTATATCGAGTTCATGTAAGAGTGAAAGGAATAGGGAGTTGAAGTGAAACATATGCACTGATGAAAACTTCACACTGACCTTCACCTGCTAGGAGAAGGGAGTCAAGCTGTCATGTATGATGGAAGAGCATTACCACTCGCTTGTGTTGGTTGTTTCTGTTAGATTGACCAAAGCATAGAATATGATACGTCATCACATGTGAGGCATCCTGTGAGTGTCTGTAATCCTGTAGTTGCATTAAAAAAATTATACCTTATTAGGCCATAAGAGGTGGTAAGACAGCCCCTGATGGTATGATGGGTGTGAACTGGTCAATGTATGTATAAAAAGGTGTAACTCAATGTTAATCCTCTCTCCTCTCTTTTGGGGCATTTTGTACTGAAAGAACCTCCGTACTGGAGCATTAAATTTTTATCCTGTTAGGGACTTAGTGCATTTTTGCTCATTTCTTTTTCTGTTTAGCTTTTTGCCTTTTTTAACTGTCTGCTTTAAGTAAAATAAAAATACCTGAGTTCAAGTTTGAACTAGGGAACAAAACCCGCGTATTTGTCTTTTGTCTCTTTTTCTTCAACCCTGCCAAGCGGTAGGGGAATACCCCTACGGAAGGCAGTTTTGACTCCTCGTTAACCGCTCAGTGAGTTGCAACCCAGCGGGGATCGATTTTTGACAGCAAGCCTCCTCCCAACTCATCGGAAACTGCATTTTTCAGCGGATTTGAACTTTTGGTGATTCCGCGAAGAGCAGCTTTAAACTGTGAGTATTACTGAAAATGATATGATTAAGAAACTTCCCTCGGGCAATACTTTTTCTGTATAGGAGGTTAAAACGCCCCGTGAACAAGGGAATATTTGGGGTGTAAATCAAAGTCTCTTGCCTCGTCTTCGGGTTCCCTGACCCAGGCGAGGGCCCTTTAGTATGGGTGTGTGTGTCTCTATAATAAAACTTAAAACAGGGAAGTGTCTGAAAATAACTCGTTTTGTATAGGCCAAAACATCCGCTCCGCTGACGGTAACTGGAATTAACCATACGGCAGAAGAGGACATAGTAGAGCGAGGGTTATCGAGGGGAAGATATAAGAGGAGTTAGCTTTTAAAATGAAAAGTGATACAAAGTCTCGATAACTGTCACATCGTTTATCACAACCTGCCTCCTTATGCAGAGTTTGGTGCTCTTTGTAACCTCCCATGCTTGTTTCCTTCTGCAACACTTATTGCGGCCACTAGAGGGGGCTGCCTAACAACAAATGTACATCGTTATACAGTAAACAGCTTGCACAATTGCCTTATATGGTCTTTACTGGGTGAGGACAGTCTGATCAGTTGCCTTTATGGCTGTCATTGCTACTGGGTTATACGGCTGATACAGGGTTTGATTGTTTTAATGTTATTGTTGGAGGTTATCTGAGTTTACCTGCCTGTAAAGGTGGAGTGTTGTTGGCCCAAGAATGGTCTGATCATAAAGGATTCTGTGGAAATACTATTAAATCTTCAATTTCGATGTCATATGCCAGCACAAGGTCGAGGGTGTGGTTAAAACAGTGAGTGGCCTTATGCACACTCTGACTGAAACCAATTGAATTTAGTAGTGAGTTGAAAGCAGTACTAAGGCTATCGTTGTCAACGTCCACATGGATATTAAAATTACCTACAATAAGTACCGTCTGATATAAGGACTACACATGATAAAAAACTCTGAGAATTCAGAAAAAAATTCAGAATACGGACCTGGAGCTCGGTAAACAACAACAAATATAATTGGCTGTAATGTTGTCCATGTTGGATGTAGAAGATTAAGAACAAGGCTTTCAAACGAGTTATAATTTAGTTTAGGTTTAGGATTAATTAACAGGATTGAATGAAAGATGGCTGCAACTCCCCCTCCTCTGGCTGAGGAGGGGGAGTTGCAGCCATCTTTCATTTGAGTATTAATATGACTGGGAGGAGTGGCTTCATTTAGACTAACATATTCTTCATGACACAGCCATGTTTCGGTAAGACATAATAGATCAATTTGATTATCTGGTATCAAATCGTTTACTAGTACTACTTTAGAAGACAGCGATCTAATATTTAATAGTCCACATCTAATTTTCCTATTCTCTTCTATCATTGCAGTGGTTGTTTTAATTCCAATTAGGTTGTTAAGTATAGCTCCTCTTTTGTTTACCTTTGATTTAACTGATCTGCGACGGTGGAACAGACACTGTGGTTATGGGACTATGAGTGGGCGACTGCTCCAATGGAAGCACAGAGAAGCACATAGCACTGCACCTCTAATTACTGTTGTCATGGTTTATGACCAAAAATAGACTCGGTCAGGTCTTGGTACTTATTGTGCAAAGGAATTCAAATTATAGCCGTTGAATGTGGTTATTATATCATGGCTAAGAACCAATTAGATTGCTTGATTTGAGTTCCCCGTTTTATAAACTAGAGTAGATCAAACGATAGTTCCCATCATCAGCACAATAACACACATGTTGTTACGATCCGCCTGAGCCATTGAGGTCAGCAGGTGGATACAGGAGACGGATCTGACAGTTAAAAACCAGCTGCTTCCAGTCGGTAATATTGACATTAATCTGAATGAAGACAAAGTCTGGAGGGTTACATGTCTTTATTTTTGGTTTAAGTATTAAGTATTTTGAAAATCAGACACAATGAAAAACAACAAGATCATATTTTATGTCATTATCATATGAAATCAGAACAGTAACACATTATGTCCACAGGATCAGGCTGCACCACGACTCCATCAAGGCTCCGTCGTCGTTTTAAGGTTCATTGAAGGTCTTCAGTGGATCGTCTGTATATCACACATTTAAAGTATATAGTTCAGAGTTTTACACACTGTTCTTGGTTTACATGCACATTGAATACAAGTTTGCAGCTTGTTTAGATGTAGAAAGAGATGCTTTGTGGCTGGACTTGAATATGACAGCCCTTTAACTTTCTCTGTAATCAATCATTTTAAATATATCAAAAAACAATATATATTGCGTCGAAAGGAGCCAGTTGAGGTGGTTCGGGCATCTGGTAAGGATGCCCCTGGGCGCCTCCCTAGGGAGGTGTTCCAGGCACGTCCAGCTGGGAGGAGGCCTCGGGGAGACCCAGGACTAGGTGGAGGGATTATATCTCTAACCTGGCCTGGGAACGCTCGGGATCCCCCAGTCGGAGCTGGTTAATGTGGCCCGGGAAAGGGAAGTTTGGGGTCCCCTGCTGGAGCTGCTACCCCTGTGACCCGACCCCGGATAAGCGGATGAAGATGGATGGATGGATGGATGGATGGAAAAACAATATAATTATATTTAAAAGTTTATTATTCCCAGAGTCTGAGGTCATCAGGTAAGATGTTGTTAGTGGTCCCCTGCACTCATTTTAAAGCCAGATGGGATCGATCTTTTCAGGCAGTGGCACCCAGGATGTGGAACGCACTGCTGCTCTCTTTGCGTTGTTCAAACTCTGTAGATTCTTTTAAAAAGCATTTGAAAACTTTTCAAACAGCCTTTTAGTTAGACAAGGGCTTTCATGGCTGTCTGATTTTATGTACCTATGTTTTCCTTTGTATTCTTATGTCTTCTATTTATCGTATTCCAATTTATTGTAAAGCACTTTGTGATTTTATCTGTGTAAAGTGCTATATAAACAAACTTTACTTACTCATTAGATCACTGTCATCTGGATTATGACGTGCTGATCAGCTAACAAAATATGATTATTGACTGAAAGGCTCATCACTGTTGGTATGATCGAACACCAAAATGATGTAATCCTGGCTAACTTTTAAAAATACAAACTGCACAGAATTTTTTTCTCCCTCTCTAACAAATCATATTTGCCCAAGCATCAGACATTGATTGGCCATACACGCTAATTAAATAACAGCCAACAGGACATTGTCGAAATTTGGCTCAAACCCTGAAACTGAAATATTAAACGTCTTCAAATCAGATTTTTGACACAGGGCCCCTTCACGAGAAGTGCTCATGTTATGCTCATTTTCAGGTTCATAATTGTATTAAGAGGCTATATCAGAATAGGTTTACATGGTGTAATTTAAAAAAATATTCCATATTTTTTGTTGTACTAAACATTGCTGCAGATCCTCTTTTCACCCTGTGTGTTGAGCTCTCTGTTTTAGCTACAGAGTGTGGCATCTCACTTCTGTTCCATCTTTGTTGGGAATCGCATATGCGCAGTAGCTAGGTAAGGACTACTAGCCAATCAGAAGCAGAGTATGAGGGCGTGTCCTGACAGTAGCTAGGTAAGGACTACTAGCCAGTCAGAAGCAGAGTATGAGGGTGTGCCCTGACAGTACCTAGGTAAGGACTACTAGCCAGTCAGAAGCAGAGTATGAGGGCGTGTCCTGACAGTAGCTAGGTAAGGACTACTAGCCAGTCAGAAGCAGAGTATGAGGGTGTGCCCTGACAGTACCTAGGTAAGGACTACTAGCCAGTCAGAAGAAGAATATGAGGGCGTGCTATGCTAGCAGCTAGGTGAGCATTATAACGTGTGTTACAGAGTGACCACGTTTGTCTCTGAAGTAAAGGCTGGACTACAACAGAGCTGTTTGGAGCAGTTTGTGAACAGTGTTTTCTGTTGGAGATGGTAAGACCCTTTGGGGGGGACTTTGGGCTTTTTCACTTTGTAAACCTATAACATGCACAAAAAAAGATATATAACACAATAAAGGAAAAGGTAAAAGCATATGAGCACTTTAAGATTGGGTAAAAATGCAGGGGAAACATCAGGCCCAGAGTATTCCAGTTTGTATTTGTGCTTTGTTTTATATCAGCAAACACATTTATGATCAATCAAATTACCACAAAGTAAAAAACCCTGGAGCCTTAGAGGCCACTGAGGTTCTGGGTTAGCCATGAACGTAATAACACAAATTGTGAGAATTAATCGAATGATTGGATTACCCGAAAGACATGCCGAAGGGCTAAAGGGCTCAGGGGCCACAGCCTATTATTATTGTTATTGACATTTCTTGTTGAACAGTCAAATGTTTGTTTAAAGCTGCAGAAATAACTTGAACATTGAAGTAGGGATGTCAGTTTTGTTTTGTGCCCCCAATTTGGATCAGATTTTTTTTAACATTGACTATATCAGTAATAAAAGAGCATCTCTTTCCACATAAACCAGCTGCACACCTTCTCCACATACCAGTTACATTCAACAAAGCAATTACATATGTTTAACAGCTGAATATATAATAATACAAATAAAACAAAGAGTCACATTTTCCTTTGTAATTTCCTCCAATATTTTGCACAGTATTTAGGGTAGGGAGGGAGTGAATTTACTAAAATGTGTAACATAATTATTACAACATAGAAAGGAAAAACACTGGAGCAGGATTTCTCACAACCTGGCAACCCTACTGTTGTCCCTATTAGTGACACAAAACGCATCTACAACACATTAACTATTAAAGCTGTTAGTTACAACTGATGAACTCTTTATGAAGGCTGTCGTATTAGAAAAGTGTTGAGTATAGTATCTGAAAGACGACTGTCAGTGTGGAAATTATTATTCACTTACTCGTTGGGGATGACGAGGTCAGAGCCCAAACGCTGTGTGTATTCTACATTCATCTAAACTGGGTGATATTATTTATTATTCCAGAAACCTAAAAGGTTTAGGTCAGCCCACAACCAATCACCAGCAAACACGGCTAACTCACCTACTGTGAGAATGGCCCTTGTTTATTAAACATAGGCTACTTTGAATTAAAAGGCATTAAAACAAAACAGAAATAACTAAATATACAAACAGCACCACCATCATTTCCCCCTTTACAGTATTTTCATTTGTAAGGATTTGTCTGATCAGCTTAAACAAGACAACCTGTTTTGCTGCATTTGCCAATTTTTTTGGCGTGTATCACTATACCTGCCAGTGCAGCGCACAGTAGTCCACCCCCTACGGCTCCTAGTGTCGCTCCTATGGTAGACGTCATCTGACCCTCACCAGTAAGATACCCAAACAGACATCCAACACCCATACCAGAAAGAACTGCAGTTTTAGCAACTAGCTTGGATTGTATTCTTCCTTCTGGGGCCTGTTGTACCTTTGTTAAGGCAGTTTCAGCCTCTTGGAGCATCTCAGCGGTGTAGTATCTTCCTTCTGCTTCCTGAACCTTATCGTTGATCTTCTTCAGTAGCTCAGGGACCTGTTCAGGACGTTTGTCAAAAACATGGTATCCATATTCGCAACTGTTGATTAGGTTGTGGAGATTTTCATTGTGAATAATAAAGTCCTCTATGGTATTTTTCAGCTCTTCTCCATAGTTGAACAACACCATAGTGTAATCCATTGTGTTTTGGCCAAAAGTATCGCGGATGATTTTTACCATCTTTACCTCTTTTTTTGTGTATTTATCTTCCACACTCAGCACAATCAGGAACACATGAGGACCAGGTTTGGCAAGATTGATGGATTTCTTGATCTTTCTCACAATCTCCTCTTCTGTTTGGTCAATGCTTAACAGACCAGGAGTATCAACAACAACCACTTTTTGGTTGTTAATATTCCTCATTTTCTTCTGGCACTTCTGTGTGACAGTAGATAGACCGGGCTTTGAGAGGAACAGGTCATCGCCCAGGCCCAGGATGGTGTTTCCTGAAAAACTCTTCCCAACTCTGACCATTCCAAGCAGGACGATCCTCAGCTCTGGCATTTCACCTGCTGGAAAATTTTAGAGATGTTAGTATAGTAAGAATCGCCTCTGTCATGATGTTATGTCAAACACTCAAATCTACAACAATATATGAGATTGTGAGTCAGATGTTGACATTAAGATCGATTCCACTATCATGTCTCTATGGTAAGCCAATTTTGCCAATGGTGAAGTCATACCCCACCCTACTGTGCCTCTGATAGCTAGTATTGGTTGCCTTTGTTGGTTAGGTTGGTTACTCTGGTTAGTTTTAGAAGAGGATTGGGATTGGTTAGTATAGGAATACCAGGGTAAGCTGATCAAAGGCAGAGTAGGACATGCCTTCGCTATCCTAGGAAAAATGAAAGATTGTGTACAGTAAATATGAAGCTGCAAGCGGCCTGTTAGCCTAATGTGGGAACCTAACCATGTGGACTTTTTAAACAAAGAGAAAACTGCAAACATGTGGCCTCCCCTTTCAAAGGAATTGCAGAGACAGCCTGGACAACCAACAGGCTCCAAAAACTCCAGATGTTGAAGGTCTCACCTACACTGAGTGTTACTTTTAGGTTTGAATTTGTGATCCTGGCTTCCCATTGAACGAGACTCATGGAAACTGCAGGGAGTCCCTGTGATGTCACCCAGCAGATAAAATCAGGCGCAGGTTAACCCACCCTTTCAGTACAACGAAAGACGCTAAAGTTAGCAGTTCTTCACCTTGCTGGACACGTTTTGTGTTCATTGTTACAGATTTTTGATCCTAAGAAATCGCTGTGCAACCAGCCTAGGGATGTTAACAATTAACCATTCATCCCTCAATCTGAGGTTTGACTATCTATTAGATCAGCACCTCTAAACCTGAGGCCATGGTTCTCAGCAGGAAATCGATGGAGGTCAAGTACCTCGGGGTCTTGTTCGACAATGGAGCGGGAGATTGGCCGGAGAATCGGAGCAGTGGTATTAAATACACTTTACCGCACCGTTTACCCCCAATTTTCATTTCTACCCTAACCTATGGTCATGAAGGCTGGGTAATGACCAAAAGAACTAGATCCCCGGTACAAGCGGCTGAATTGGGTTTTCTCAGGAGGGTGGCTGCTGTTTCCCTTAGAGATAGGTTGAGAAGCTCAGTCATCAATGAGGAACTCGGAGAAGAGCTGTGCGTGGAAAGCAGGCCTCTGGTGAGGATGGCCTGCCACATCCAGCTGGGAGGATACCTCAGGGAAGACCCAGGTCAGAGTGGTTTAATTTGGTAAAGTTTGGGGTCCCCTGCTAAAGTCACTGCCCCGCGACTCGACACTGGATAAGCGGGTGAAAATGAGTGAGTGATGAGTGATTACTCGGTAATGCTGGTTACATTTTTACATTTTAAGGAGCAGTTGTCTGTAATTATTTGTGTTTTTTTGAAATAGCCAATGAATTAATATTGCATTTTTAAGAGAACACCTCTCTTTGAGACAAACTAGCACTTTCACTTAAACTTCATTCAGTGCTTACATTTAAAGTGGAAGTTCAGATCTTCATTTCAAATGACACTTCTTACCTCCTTCAGTATTTCATGTGCTTTAAAAATCTAAACTGCAGATTTTTAAGCAACATGTACATGTAAATTTACAATATTAGTAACTCATTGCCCCTGACAATGTCTGTGCACAACCCAGATGTGTCCGCCCTGGACACCATCTGGCACATGGCGCCTCACACCCCTTGTTTTGCCAAGGAGTGAGAGGTTATATTGGCCGCTAACGATAAAGCCCCACCAATGTAATTATCAGCGGTGGAAGAAGTTATCAGAACACAGTCTAATGTCCCCAAACGTTTGGGGGAGCCCAGTATTTATGTTAAAGGCAGGGTTGGTAATGTGGAAAAGCTAGCAAGATTTGAAAGTAGTATCCCCTCGGGGCTCCGGCTAACCCCTCCCCCTGCCCTTGGGGCTCCGCCTTTTTTTCAGTAATTCTGGACTACACCCCAGATATAAGCCACACAGAACAGTTGTCAGTGGTCACTGGTCATTAGAGTGGTGTCACTGATGGAGAAGCCCCATATCAGGGAACATTTTATGGGATTTTTTGGAGGCAGAGGAGTCCACAGGCCAGCACTTGTCAAAGGGGTTCTCGCCCAGGGTGTAATTCAATGTAGAACCGCCACTGCCCGTGATTACTATTAACAGTAAAGAACAATCCTCCCATTTTAAAAAAGTGTAAAGAATCCAAACAGTTGTGTGTGTTAATGGTCTAATCATTTCAATAAAACATCAGATTTTATAAACTACATGTGTTTTGTGTGCAGGAATCTTAATGTGTAAAGTAACTAGAAACTAAAGCTGTCAGATGAATGTAGTGGAGTAAAAAGTACAATATTTCTCTCTGAAATGTAGCGGAGTAGAAGTAGAAAGTGGCATGAAAAGAAAGACTCAAGTAAAGTACAAGTACCTCAACATTTAGACTGAAGTACAGTACTGGAGTAAATGTACTTAGATACTTTCCACCGCTGGTAATAATGTGTCTTTACTCTGAACAATTCATCCAAATGAGGATTTCCACAACAGTTAAAAAAAACATGGCCTATAAAGTAATTTAAGAATATTTTTTGTATTCTTTGTGCACGGAAAATATATAAATAATTTATATATACATGCTTTACAGAGTATTAACCATCAACAAGGTATTATAAACACCAGTTGCAACTTTATAAGTCATCCAAATGTTTATGATTTATTTCTTAATTATTAACAAACACTTCATATAATATAAAAAAATAAGTGTGAAACAATAAACTGTCAAAACAACAAATTATAGCATAACTAATAATGAGTAAACATTATTTTAACATTAAAATAACTTAACTTCTTCTTAACTAAGTTCAACTTACGATCAATTTAGCATTTATTAGTGATGGTTATGATAGTCTTACCAAATATAAAAAAAACAAATACAAGAGTTAAAGAAAAGTATCTGCAAACATCCAACTAACTAACCACTAACTAAAAAATTTAGATATTGTCTCTAAAATGCTGCTTAATCCAGTTGTGTGCAGATAATAAAACTCTCCACTGCAGATAGATACACTACCAAACATCTCTGAACTTAACAAAAACTCAACATTTCAGTTTTTATATTTAATGAATATTGAAAGATAGTTCAGTCCAAATTAGTTCAAAGTTGTCTCAAAACATAATTGATCCCCCAAAGACAGGTTAAAAAAAGAGCTGTAAATGAGTTGCTGGTTTATATTTAAGAAAACAAATATTGTTCCATATATGAAACCCCAGACACTAAAATGAGCTGTAGTACTGTAGAATAAATATATTTACCAGGCAGAAGACTGTCCACTTCTTGCTTGGAAGAGCAGCTCATTTTTAAAGTCTTGTCTATGTGGATGTCTTGTTCTGAGTATTTTAAGTTCCATCTCATCATTTTATAATATAGCCTGCTTCTAGTTCCCTCCCTTGAAAGACACATCACCTGAGCTGGCCAATCACAAAATCGAATTGTGGCTGAAAGTAACAAATCAGGAGGCTCAGCTGAAGTTTACTTCCACAAGTCTACTTATTTGCCAATGTTAATCGGTTTCTTTTAGATTAATTCATAAAAGAAAATAATTCAGAAATCCCCACAATAAAACACAATCCATGAGAGACAGTTTAAGAAATTGAAAGAAACAGAAATTTTTCGGAGTGTTATTATTCACTGAGATGTTCAGATTGATACCACTCTCATGTCTGTACAGTAAATATGAAGTTGCAGCTGGTACGATTAGCTTAGCTTAAAGGCTGAAAACAGAGGGAATAGCAAATCTGGCTCTGTCCAAAGGTAATAAAATCCAACTTCCAATAGGGTTGGGTATTGTTTTGTTTTTTTTCCGATTACCTGTGCTAAAACACTACTTTTAGAACAGTGCTTAGTGCCTAAAGCAGTGCATCGATACTTACAAAAACTTCTAAAAGCACAAAACGACAGTCCGCGACATTAAATGGCTACTCCAGTTAAGTTGCCTGGCTGGGCGGTGGCCACCTGGATGGGGTATGCTTTGATTTTAATAGCCAAAATAACAGAGGTTTTTTACCCAGCCTCAAGTTATGTCTACCTGGCAGGCATTCTGACCGGAATCTGTAGTTATTTTATGTGGGTTCTTGTCACAATCAAAAACGTCAGGACCAAGAGGATGATAGGGGAGATATTTGTTAAAATACTCTCTTCGTTTTCACCCAGGAAATACTGGGGTTGATTTTACCTGTGTACAAAGGAGTGCCAGGACTGATGTATGCCATGTCTGTTAATGGAAGGGTCTGAGGCAACAAACATCTCCATAGCCTGGTCAATATACAACCAGATACTTCAAGACCAGCAGGGATGGTTAGACCAATGTCTCACTTAGTCAGTGAGCAGAAAAGAGTAGTAGTGTAAGATAATAGGATTGTGTCCCTTCTGTTTCCTACCCAGTCTGAACCGGGTGAGGGAGCTGAATGGATATTTTTTCACACACATCCATCCATCCATCTTCATCCGCTTATCCGGGGTCGGGTCGCAGGGGTAGCAGCTCCAGCAGGGGACCCCAAACTTCCCTTTCCCGGGCCACATTAACCAGCTCCGACTGGGGGATCCCGAGGCGCTCCCAGGCCAGGTTAGAGATATAATCCCTCCACCTAGTCCTGGGTCTTCCCCGAGGCCTCCTCCCAGCTGGACGTGCCTGAACACCTCCCTAGGGAGGCGCCCCAGGGGGCATCCTTACCAGATGCCCGAACCACCTCAACTGGCTCCTTTCGACGCAGAGGAGCAGCAGCTCTACTCCGAGCTCCTCACGGATAACTGAGCTTCTCACCCTATCTCTAAGGGAGACGCCAGCTACCCTCCTGAGGAAACCCATTTTGGCCGCTTGTACCCTGGATCTTGTTCTTTCGGTCATGACCCAGCCTTCATGACCATAGGTGAGGGTAGGAACAAAAACTGACTGGTAGATTGAGAGCTTTGCCTTCTGGCTCAGCTCTCTTTTCGTCACAACGGTGCGATAAATTGAATGTAATACCGCACCTGCTGCGCCGATTCTCCGACCACCTCCCGCTCCATTGTCCCCTCACTCGCGAACAAGACCCCAAGGTACTTGAACTCTTCACTTGGGGTAAGGACTCATTCCCTACCTGGAGAAGGCACTCCATCGGTTTCCTGCTGAGAACCATGGCCTCCGATGAGGTGCTGATCCTCATCCCAGCCGCTTCACACTCGGCTGCGAACCCGATCCAGTGAGTGCTGAAGGTCACAGGCCGATGATGCCATCAGGACCACATCATCTGCAAAAAGCAGCAATGAGATCCCCAGCCCACCGAACTGCAACCCCTCTCCCCCCGACTACGCCTCGATATCCTGTCCATAAATACTACAAACAGGATTGGTGACAAAGCTTTAGCTTCTGGCGGAGGCCAACTCTCACCTGAAACGAGTCCGACTTACTGCCGAGAACCCGGACACAGCTCTCGCTTTGGTCGTACAGAGATTGATGGCACTGAGAAGGACCCTCACCCTGTACTCCCGCAGCACCTCCCACAGTATCTCCCAGGGCACCCGGTCATATGCCTTCTCCAGATCCACAAAACACATGTAGACTGGTTGGGCATACTCCCAGGCTCCCTCCAGGATCCTTGCAAGAGTAAAGATCTGGTCCGTTGTTCCACGACCAGGACGGAATCCGAATTTTTTCCCACCTGCACTGGGCAATTAGGATCAATGAATGACAGGAAAATCACCAGTCACGGGATATTTACATGTAAACATGTACTACCCGAGATCAGCAACCAGTGACGGTAAAGCTGGAAACACCGAGAATAACTTGCTGCTCATCAACATCGAAGAACTGGACCTCAACGAAGGAGGGGGAATCGAATCAAGGATCCTTGGTTACAGAAGCTCCATCCTCGATTGGCCACCAGGGCATGTCTTCCAACAACCCGACTCCGGCAGACAAGGAGATGGGGAGCCGCCCTGTGAGACTCCAAGGTACGCGGACTCCTCCCCCCAACGCACACATACCATGGTTACCAACCCATGGTGGTGGAAGACACCAATGGAGAGGGTAGTGGAGGAAGTGGTGCAGGTCGGGCCGGAGCTGGACACTCTGATACCAGCGTGCCAATCTACATCCCAGACCTCGCGGATGATATTGGCATGTGGCCCGAGATCCTGCGTCAGGAGCCCGAGAGGGCAAGGAGGCGCAAGAAGGGGAAGAAAAGGAAGAAGAGGGGTGTTGGGGCGACTGGAGAGCCACTGCAAATCGGGTTCGGCGGAACTGGTCAAGAATCCAATCAGGCGCTGGCCCGGGACCCCCAGTCCGCCACGGACCCGGTAGCAGATGAGATGGCTATGGAACAGGAGACCCCGACTCCTGCACCGCATTCCCCGCCCCTGCCTGCTATTCCCAAGGGCCTTCCTCTACCCATCCTCCCTGCAAATCCGCCACTGCATGCTGCTACTGGTGACCAGGTGGTGCCTGCTACTGTCGAATGTCCTGAGGTCGGAGCACATGCCAGCTTGCGCGTTAAGAAGCGGAAGAGCGAGCAGAACCATTTCGTCACCCCTGACAGAGTATCCAGAGGTACTCAGACGGATCCAGTTTCAATCTCTGCCTATCAGGGGCCCAAGTCCATGGGTGAACCCTCTTCAAGATCTACCGGTGAGGGCAAGTGAAAGGACAATGGAAGAGAACCAAATTTCATCCTCAAGCCACAGGTGATCTAACCTGTGGCTTCACGCATGTCAAGCCTGGGTGGCTTAGACACCCATGGGTGTTAGCCCCAACCAGGGAGAATATAGAGTCTTATGTCAGTGGTTCCACTTTTCTGACATCGGTGGATGCTGCCTCCTCCAGAGAAGAAGACGGGTTCATCCCTGTATGCAAGGCTTGGTACGAGTTCCCTGGTACCGACAACCAGCTTCTGGTACTTAGGGACTGTGCCGGGGATGTGCTGGCGATCATTCTGGACCGGAGCAGGCTCTGAATGTTGCATGATTTTGTATTTTCAAAGGAGGATGTTGAACGAAGCGTTCAGATGCAGTTGAAAACCCAAAAACAGCTAAAACATATATTACTGCTTTAAAGAGTGTATTAACCCAAAAACAGCTACGACTATATTTCTGCTTATATATATAATCATATTGCAGCTTATAAAATGTAATTTTAATTTTGTTTAGGAATAAGAATCATGCTAGATACTATGTTAGATACAGCCTTATATTCATTTGCTTATACAGCATTATATTCATTTGCTTGGTGTCGATGTATGTGAAGGCCTGCCTGCAGTTCATGCAGAAAGGAAGTTTGTGTGTTCCTGTAAGAGACTGCATCTGAGACAGGGGAAGAGTTCATGTGGGGTATATCGAGTTCATGTAAGAGTGAAAGGAATAGGGAGTTGAAGTGAAACATATGCACTGATGAAAACTTCACACTGACCTTCACCTGCTAGGAGAAGGGAGTCAAGCTGTCATGTATGATGGATGAGCATTACCACTCGCTTGTGTTGGT
This sequence comes from Sander vitreus, assembly GCF_031162955.1. Classification (NCBI taxonomy): domain Eukaryota; kingdom Metazoa; phylum Chordata; class Actinopteri; order Perciformes; family Percidae; genus Sander; species Sander vitreus. The sequence goes on along the minus strand of NC_135869.1, from coordinate 1,059,816 downwards.
TGTTTCTGTTAGATTGACCAAAGCATAGAATATGATACGTCATCACATGTGAGGCATCCTGTGAGTGTCTGTAATCCTGTAGTTGCATTAAAAAATTATACCTTATTAGGCCATAAGAGGTGGTAAGACAGCCCCTGATGGTATGATGGGTGTGAACTGGTCAATGTATGTATAAAAAGGTGTAACTCAATGTTAATCCTCTCTCCTCTCTTTTGGGGCATTTTGTACTGAAAGAACCTCCGTACTGGAGCATTAAATTTTTATCCTGTTAGGGACTTAGTGCATTTTTGCTCATTTCTTTTTCTGTTTAGCTTTTTTGCCTTTTTTTAACTGTCTGCTTTAAGTAAAATAAAAAATACCTGCGTTCAAGTTTGAACTAGGGAACAAAACCCGCGTATTTGCTTTGTGCTTTTTTTTGAAGATTTTTATTTTTTTTGTCTCTTTTTCTTCAACCCTGCCAAGCGGTAGGGGAATACCCCTACGGAAGGCAGTTTTGACTCCTCTTTAACCGCTGAGTGAGTTGCAACCCAGCGGGGATCGATTTTTGACAGCAAGCCTCCTCCCAACTCATCGGAAACTGCATTTTTTCAGCGGATTTGAACTTTTGGTGATTCCGCGAAGAGCAGCTTTAAACTGTGAGTATTACTGAAAATGATATGATTAAGAAACTTCCCTCGGGCAATACTTTTTCTGTATAGGAGGTTAAAACGCCCCGTGAACAAGGGAATATTTGGGGTGTAAATCAAATTCTCTTGCCTCGTCTTCGGGTTCCCTGACCCAGGCGAGGGCCCTTTAGTATGGGTGTGTGTGTCTCTATAATAAAACTTAAAACAGGGAAGTGTCTCAAAATAACTCGTTTTGTATAGGCCAAAACATCCGCTCCGCTGACGGTAACTGGAGTTAACCATACGGCAGAAGAGGACATAGTAGAGCGAGGGTTATCGAGGGGAAGATATAAGAGGAGTTAGCTTTTAAAATAAAAAGTGATACAAAGTCTCGATAACTGTCACATCGTTTATCACAACCTGCCTCCTTATGCAGAGTTTGGTGCTCTTTGTAACCTCCCATGCTTGTTTCCTCCTGCAACACTTATTGCGGCCACTAGAGGGGGCTGCCTAACAACAAATGTACATCGTTATACAGTAAACAGCTTGCACAATTGCCTTATATGGTCTTTACTGGGTGAGGACAGTCTGATCAGTTGCCTTTATGGCTGTCATTGCTATGGGTTATACGGCTGATACAGGGTTTGATTGTTTTAATGTTATTGTTGGAGGTTATCTGAGTTTACCTGCCTGTAAAGGTGGAGTGTTGTTGGCCCAAGAATGGTCTGATCATAAAGGATTCTGTGGAAATACTATTAAATCTTCAATTTCAATGTCATATGCCAGCACAAGGTCGAGGGTGTGGCTAAAACAGTGAGTGGCCTTATGCACACTCTGACTGAAACCAATTGAATCTAGTAGTGAGTTGAAAGCAGTACTAAGGCTATCGTTGTCAACGTCCATATGGATATTAAAATGACCTACAATAAGTACCGTCTGATATAAGGACTACACATGATAAAAAACTCTGAGAATTCAGAAAACAATTCTGAATACGGACCTGGAGCTCGGTAAACAACAACAAATATAATTGGCTGTAATGTTGTCCATGTTGGATGTAGAAGATTAAGAACAAGGCTTTCAAACGAGTTATAATTTAGTTTAGGTTTAGGATTAATTAACAGGATTGAATGAAAGATGGCTGCAACTCCCCCTCCTCGGCCAGAGGAGGGGGAGTTGCAGCCATCTTTCATTTGAGTATTAATATGACTGGGAGGAGTGGCTTCATTTAGACTAACATATTCTTCATGACACAGCCATGTTTCGGTAAGACATAATAGATCAATTTGATTATCTGGTATCAAATCGTTTACTAGTACTACTTTAGAAGACAGCGATCTAATATTTAATAGTCCACATCTAATTTTCCTATTCTCTTCTATCATTGCAGTGGTTGTTTTAATTCCAATTAGGTTGTTAAGTATAGCTCCTCTTTTGTTTACCTTTGATTTAACTGATCTGCGACGGTGGAACAGACACTGTGGTTATGGGACTATGAGTGGGCGACTGCTCCAATGGAAGCACAGAGAAGCACATAGCACTGCACCTCTGATTACTGTTGTCATGGTTTATGACCAAAAATAGACTCGGTCAGGTCTTGGTACTTATTGTGTAAAGGAATTCAAATTATAGCCGTTGAATGTGGTTATTATATCATGGCTAAGAACCAATTAGATTGCTTGATTTGAGTTCCCCGTTTTATAAACTAGAGTAGATCAAACGATAGTTCCCATCATCAGCACAATAACACACATGTTGTTACGATCCGCCTGAGCCATTGAGGTCAGCAGGTGGATACAGGAGACGGATCTGACAGTTAAAAACCAGCTGCTTCCAGTCGGTAATATTGACATTAATCTGAATGAAGACAAAGTCTGGAGGGTTACATGTCTTTATTTTTTGGTTTAAGTATTAAGTATTTTGAAAATCAGACACAATGAAAAACAACAAGATCATATTTTATGTCATTATCATATGAAATCAGAACAGTAACACATTATGTCCACAGGATCAGGCTGCACCACAACTCCATCAAGGCTCCGTCGTTGTTTTAAGGTTCATTGAAGGTCTTCAGTGGATCGTCTGTATATCACACATTTAAAGTATATAGTTCAGAGTTTTACACACTGTTCTTGGTTTACATGCACATTGAATACAAGTTTGCAGCTTGTTTAGATGTAGAAAGAGATGCTTTGTGGCTGGACTTGAATATGACAGCCCTTTAACTTTCTCTGTAATCAATCATTTTAAATATATCAAAAACAATATATATTGCGTCGAAAGGAGCCAGTTGAGGTGGTTCGGGCATCTGGTAAGGATGCCCCCTGGGCGCCTCCCTAGGGAGGTGTTCCAGGCACGTCCAGCTGGGAGGAGGCCTCGGGGGAGACCCAGGACTAGGTGGAGGGATTATATCTCTAACCTGGCCTGGGAACGCCTCGGGATCCCCCAGTCGGAGCTGGTTAATGTGGCCCGGGAAAGGGAAGTTTGGGGTCCCCTGCTGGAGCTGCTACCCCTGCGACCCGACCCCGGATAAGCGGATGAAGATGGATGGATGGATGGATGGATGGAAAAACAATATAATTATATTTAAAAGTTTATTATTCCCAGAGTCTGAGGTCATCAGGTAAGATGTTGTTAGTGGTCCCCTGCACTCATTTTAAAACCAGATGGGATCGATCTTTTCAGGCAGTGGCACCCAGGATGTGGAACGCACTGCTGCTCTCTTTGCGTTGTTCAAACTCTGTTGATTCTTTTAAAAAGCATTTGAAGACTTGGCTATTCAAACAGCCTTTTAGTTAGACAAGGGCTTTCATGGCTATCTGATTTTATGTACCTATGTTTTCCTTTGTATTCTTATGTCTTCTATTTATCGTATTCCAATTTATTGTAAAGCACTTTGTGATTTTATCTGTGTAAAGTGCTATATAAACAAACTTTACTTACTCATTAGATCTCTGTCATCTGGATTATGACGTGCTGATCAGCTAACAAAATATGATTATTGACTGAAAGGCTCATCACTGTTGGTATGATCGAACACCAAAATGATGTAATCCTGGCTAACTTTTAAAAATACAAACTGCACAGAATTTTTTTCTCCCTCTCTAACAAATCATATTTGCCCAAGCATCAGACATTGATTGGCCATACACGCTAATTAAATAACAGCCAACAGGACATTGTCGAAATTTGGCTCAAACCCTGAAACTGAAATATTAAACGTCTTCAAATCAGATTTTTGACACAGGGCCCCTTCACGAGAAGTGCTCATGTTATGCTCATTTTCAGGTTCATAATTGTATTAAGAGGCTATATCAGAATAGGTTTACATGGTGTAATTTAAAAAAATATTCCATATTTTTTGTTGTACTAAACATTGCTGCAGATCCTCTTTTCACCCTGTGTGTTGAGCTCTCTGTTTTAGCTACAGAGTGTGGCATCTCACTTCTGTTCCATCTTTGTTGGGAATCGCACATGCGCAGTAGCTAGGTAAGGACTACTAGCCAATCAGAAGCAGAGTATGAGGGCGTGTCCTGACAGTAGCTAGGTAAGGACTACTAGCCAGTCAGAAGCAGAGTATGAGGGTGTGCCCTGACAGTACCTAGGTAAGGACTACTAGCCAGTCAGAAGCAGAGTATGAGGGCGTGTCCTGACAGTAGCTAGGTAAGGACTACTAGCCAGTCAGAAGCAGAGTATGAGGGTGTGCCCTGACAGTACCTAGGTAAGGACTACTAGCCAGTCAGAAGAAGAATATGAGGGCGTGCTATGCTAGCAGCTAGGTGAGCATTATAACGTGTGTTACAGAGTGACCACGTTTGTCTCTGAAGTAAAGGCTGGACTACAACAGAGCTGTTTGGAGCAGTTTGTGAACAGTGTTTTCTGTTGGAGATGGTAAGACCCTTTGGGGGGGACTTTGGGCTTTTTCACTTTGTAAACCTATAACATGCACAAAAAAGATATATAACACAATAAAGGAAAAGGTAAAAGCATATGAGCACTTTAAGATTGGGTAAAAATGCAGGGGAAACATCAGGCCCAGAGTATTCCAGTTTGTATTTGTGCTTTGTTTTATATCAGCAAACACATTTATGATCAATCAAATTACCACAAAGTAAAAAACCTGGAGCCTTAGAGGCCACTGAGGTTCTGGGTTAGCCATGAACGTAATAACACAAATTGTGAGAATTAATCGAATGATTGGATTACCCGAAAGACATGCCGAAGGGCTAAAGGGCTCAGGGGCCACAGCCTATTATTATTGTTATTGACATTTCTTGTTGAACAGTCAAATGTTTGTTTAAAGCTGCAGAAATAACTTGAACATTGAAGTAGGGATGTCAGTTTTGTTTTGTGCCCCCAATTTGGATCAGATTTTTTTAACATTGACTATATCAGTAATAAAAGAGCATCTCTTTCCACATAAACCAGCTGCACACCTTCTCCACATACCAGTTACATTCAACAAAGCAATTACATATGTTTAACAGCTGAATATATAATAATACAAATAAAACAAAGAGTCACATTTTCCTTTGTAATTTCCTCCAATATTTTGCACAGTATTTAGGGTAGGGAGGGAGTGAATTTACTAAAATGTGTAACATAATTATTACAACATAGAAAGGAAAAACACTGGAGCAGGATTTCTCACAACCTGGCAACCCTACTGTTGTCCCTATTAGTGACACAAAACGCATCTACAACACATTAACTATTAAAGCTGTTAGTTACAACTGATGAACTCTTTATGAAGGCTGTCGTATTAGAAAAGTGTTGAGTATAGTATCTGAAAGACGACTGTCAGTGTGGAAATTATTATTCACTTACTCGTTGGGGGATGACGAGGTCAGAGCCCAAACGCTGTGCATATTCTACATTCATCTAAACTGGGTGATATTATTTATTATTCCAGAAACCTAAAAGGTTTAGGGTCAGCCCACAACCAATCACCAGCAAACACGGCTAACTCACCTACTGTGAGAATGGCCCTTGTTTATTAAACATAGGCTACTTTGAATTAAAAGGCATTAAAACAAAACAGAAATAACTAAATATACAAACAGCACCACCATCATTTCCCCCTTTACAGTATTTTCATTTGTAAGGATTTGTCTGATCAGCTTAAACAAGACAACCTGTTTTGCTGCATTTGCCAATTTTTTTTGGCGTGTATCACTATACCTGCCAGTGCAGCGCACAGTAGTCCACTCCCCTACGGCTCCTAGTGTCGCTCCTATGGTAGACGTCATCTGACCCTCACCAGTAAGATACCCAAACAGACATCCAACACCCATACCAGAAAGAACTGCAGTTTTAGCAACTAGCTTGGATTGTATTCTTCCTTCTGGGGCCTGTTGTACCTTTGTTAAGGCAGTTTCAGCCTCTTGGAGCATCTCAGCGGTGTAGTATCTTCCTTCTGCTTCCTGAACCTTATCGTTGATCTTCTTCAGTAGCTCAGGGACCTGTTCAGGACGTTTGTCAAAAACATGGTATCCATATTCGCAACTGTTGATTAGGTTGTGGAGATTTTCATTGTGAATAATAAAGTCCTCTATGGTATTTTTTCAGCTCTTCTCCATAGTTGAACAACACCATAGTGTAATCCATTGTGTTTTTGGCCAAAAGTATCGCGGATGATTTTTTACCATCTTTACCTCTTTTTTTTGTGTATTTATCTTCCACACTCAGCACAATCAGGAACACATGAGGACCAGGTTTGGCAAGATTGATGGATTTCTTGATCTTTCTCACAATCTCCTCTTCTGTTTGGTCAATGCTTAACAGACCAGGAGTATCAACAACAACCACTTTTTGGTTGTTAATATTCCTCATTTTCTTCTGGCACTTCTGTGTGACAGTAGATAGACCGGGCTTTGAGAGGAACAGGTCATCGCCCAGGCCCAGGATGGTGTTTCCTGAAAAACTCTTCCCAACTCTGACCATTCCAAGCAGGACGATCCTCAGCTCTGGCATTTCACCTGCTGGAAAATTTTAGAGATGTTAGTATAGTAAGAATCGCCTCTGTCATGATGTTATGTCAAACACTCAAATCTACAACAATATATGAGATTGTGAGTCAGATGTTGACATTAAGATCGATTCCACTATCATGTCTCTATGGTAAGCCAATTTTGCCAATGGTGAAGTCATACCCCACCCTACTGTGCCTCTGATAGCTAGTATTGGTTGCCTTTGTTGGTTAGGTTGGTTACTCTGGTTAGTTTTAGAAGAGGATTGGGATTGGTTAGTATAGGAATACCAGGGTAAGCTGATCAAAGGCAGAGTAGGACATGCCTTCGCTATCCTAGGAAAAATGAAAGATTGTGTACAGTAAATATGAAGCTGCAAGCGGCCTGTTAGCCTAATGTGGGAACCTAACCATGTGGACTTTTTAAACAAAGAGAAAACTGCAAACATGTGGCCTCCCCTTTCAAAGGAATTGCAGAGACAGCCTGGACAACCAACAGGCTCCAAAAACTCCAGATGTTGAAGGTCTCACCTACACTGAGTGTTACTTTTAGGTTTGAATTTGTGATCCTGGCTTCCCATTGAACGAGACTCATGGAAACTGCAGGGAGTCCCTGTGATGTCACCCAGCAGATAAAATCAGGCGCAGGTTAACCCACCCTTTCAGTACAACGAAAGACGCTAAAGTTAGCAGTTCTTCACCTTGCTGGACACGTTTTGTGTTCATTGTTACAGATTTTTGATCCTAAGAAATCGCTGTGCAACCAGCCTAGGGATGTTAACAATTAACCATTCATCCCTCAATCTGAGGTTTGACTATCTATTAGATCAGCACCTCTAAACCTGAGGCCATGGTTCTCAGCAGGAAATCGATGGAGGTCAAGTACCTCGGGGTCTTGTTCGACAATGGAGCGGGAGATTGGCCGGAGAATCGGAGCAGTGGTATTAAATACACTTTACCGCACCGTTTACCCCCAATTTTCATTTCTACCCTAACCTATGGTCATGAAGGCTGGGTAATGACCAAAAGAACTAGATCCCCGGTACAAGCGGCTGAATTGGGTTTTCTCAGGAGGGTGGCTGCTGTTTCCCTTAGAGATAGGTTGAGAAGCTCAGTCATCAATGAGGAACTCGGAGAAGAGCTGTGCGTGGAAAGCAGGCCTCTGGTGAGGATGGCCTGCCACATCCAGCTGGGAGGATACCTCAGGGAAGACCCAGGTCAGAGTGGTTTAATTTGGTAAAGTTTGGGGTCCCCTGCTAAAGTCACTGCCCCGCGACTCGACACTGGATAAGCGGGTGAAAATGAGTGAGTGATGAGTGATTACTCGGTAATGCTGGTTACATTTTTACATTTTAAGGAGCAGTTGTCTGTAATTATTTGTGTTTTTTTGAAATAGCCAATGAATTAATATTGCATTTTTAAGAGAACACCTCTCTTTGAGACAAACTAGCACTTTCACTTAAACTTCATTCAGTGCTTACATTTAAAGTGGAAGTTCAGATCTTCATTTCAAATGACACTTCTTACCTCCTTCAGTATTTCATGTGCTTTAAAAATCTAAACTGCAGATTTTTAAGCAACATGTACATGTAAATTTACAATATTAGTAACTCATTGCCCCTGACAATGTCTGTGCACAACCCAGATGTGTCCGCCCTGGACACCATCTGGCACATGGCGCCTCACACCCCTTGTTTTGCCAAGGAGTGAGAGGTTATATTGGCCGCTAACGATAAAGCCCCACCAATGTAATTATCAGCGGTGGAAGAAGTTATCAGAACACAGTCTAATGTCCCAAACGTTTGGGGGAGCCCAGTATTTATGTTAAAGGCAGGGTTGGTAATGTGGAAAAGCTAGCAAGATTTGAAAGTAGTATCCCCTCGGGGCTCCGGCTAACCCCTCCCCCTGCCCTTGGGGCTCCGCCTTTTTTTCAGTAATTCTGGACTACACCCCAGATATAAGCCACACAGAACAGTTGTCAGTGGTCACTGGTCATTAGAGTGGTGTCACTGATGGAGAAGCCCCATATCAGGGAACATTTTATGGGATTTTTGGAGGCAGAGGAGTCCACAGGCCAGCACTTGTCAAAGGGGTTCTCGCCCAGGGTGTAATTCAATGTAGAACCGCCACTGCCCGTGATTACTATTAACAGTAAAGAACAATCCTCCCATTTTAAAAAGTGTAAAGAATCCAAACAGTTGTGTGTGTTAATGGTCTAATCATTTCAATAAAACATCAGATTTTATAAACTACATGTGTTTTGTGTGCAGGAATCTTAATGTGTAAAGTAACTAGAAACTAAAGCTGTCAGATGAATGTAGTGGAGTAAAAAGTACAATATTTCTCTCTGAAATGTAGCGGAGTAGAAGTAGAAAGTGGCATGAAAAGAAAAGACTCAAGTAAAGTACAAGTACCTCAACATTTAGACTGAAGTACAGTACTGGAGTAAATGTACTTAGATACTTTCCACCGCTGGTAATAATGTGTCTTTACTCTGAACAATTCATCCAAATGAGGATTTCCACAACAGTTAAAAAAAACATGGCCTATAAAGTAATTTAAGAATATTTTTTGTATTCTTTGTGCACGGAAAATATATAAATAATTTATATATACATGCTTTACAGAGTATTAACCATCAACAAGGTATTATAAACACCAGTTGCAACTTTATAAGTCATCCAAATGTTTATGATTTATTTCTTAATTATTAACAAACACTTCATATAATATAAAAAATAAGTGTGAAACAATAAACTGTCAAAACAACAAATTATAGCATAACTAATAATGAGTAAACATTATTTTAACATTAAAATAACTTAACTTCTTCTTAACTAAGTTCAACTTGCGATCAATTTAGCATTTATTAGTGATGGTTATGATAGTCTTACCAAATATAAAAAAAACAAATACAAGAGTTAAAGAAAAGTATCTGCAAACATCCAACTAACTAACCACTAACTAAAAATTTAGATATTGTCTCTAAAATGCTGCTTAATCCAGTTGTGTGCAGATAATAAAACTCTCCACTGCAGATAGATACACTACCAAACATCTCTGAACTTAACAAAAACTCAACATTTCAGTTTTATATTTAATGAATATTGAAAGATAGTTCAGTCCAAATTAGTTCAAAGTTGTCTCAAAACATAATTGATCCCCAAAGACAGGTTAAAAAAAGAGCTGTAAATGAGTTGCTGGTTTATATTTAAGAAAACAAATATTGTTCCATATATGAAACCCCAGACACTAAAATGAGCTGTAGTACTGTAGAATAAATATATTTACCAGGCAGAAGACTGTCCACTTCTTGCTTGGAAGAGCAGCTCATTTTTAAAGTCTTGTCTATGTGGATGTCTTGTTCTGAGTATTTTAAGTTCCATCTCATCATTTTATAATATAGCCTGCTTCTAGTTCCCTCCCTTGAAAGACACATCACCTGAGCTGGCCAATCACAAAATCGAATTGTGGCTGAAAGTAACAAATCAGGAGGCTCAGCTGAAGTTTACTTCCACAAGTCTACTTATTTGCCAATGTTAATCGGTTTCTTTTAGATTAATTCATAAAAGAAAATAATTCAGAAATCCCCACAATAAAACACAATCCATGAGAGACAGTTTAAGAAATTGAAAGAAACAGAAATTTTTCGGAAGTGTTATTATTCACTGAGATGTTCAGATTGATACCACTCTCATGTCTGTACAGTAAATATGAAGTTGCAGCTGGTACGATTAGCTTAGCTTAAAGGCTGAAAACAGAGGGAATAGCAAATCTGGCTCTGTCCAAAGGTAATAAAATCCAACTTCCAATAGGGTTGGGTATTGTTTTGTTTTTTTCCGATTACCTGTGCTAAAACACTACTTTTAGAACAGTGCTTAGTGCCTAAGCAGTGCACCGATACTTACAAAAACTTCTAAAAGCACAAAACGACAGTCCGCGACATTAAATGGCTAAGACCATATGGTAAAATTTAAATAATTTATTTAAAATGTAATAATAACTTCACCAGTTAATTGCTGTTAAACAACAAAAAGAAGAAACACATGATGGCAGAAGGTTACTTTACAACAACATTGAATGCACCATGAGCTGACTAGGTGCAATTGAACGCACCATTAGGGCCTGTCGGTGTTAGAAGTGGGAATAACAGGGTACCTCACAATACGATACATGGCTCACGATAAAGCATTCTCCATCCATCAATCTTCGTCCGCTTATCCGGGGTCGGGTCGCGGGCGCAACAGCTCCAGCAGGGGACCCCAAACCTCCCTTTCCCGCGCCACATAAACCAGCTCCGACTGGGGGATCCCGAGGCGTTCCCAGGCCACGGTGGAGATATAATCCCTCCACTTAGTCCTGGGACTTCCCTGAAGCATCTTCTCCGCTGGACGTGCCTCCACCTAGTCCTGGGTCTTCCCCAAGATCTCCTCCTAGCTGTACGGGCCTCCACCTAGTCCTGGGTCCTCCCAGTTGGACGTGCCTCCATCTAGTCCTGGGTCTGCCCAGAAGCCTCCTCCCAGCTGGACGGGCCTCCACCTAGTCCTCGGTCTTCCCCAAGGCCTCATCCCAGCTGGACGTGCCTCCATCTAGTCCTGGGTCTTCCCTGAGACCTCTTCCCAGCTGGACGTGCCTCCACCTAGTCCTGGGTCTTTCCTAAGGCCTCCTCCCAGCTGTACGTGCCTCTACCTAGTCCTGGGTCTTCCCCGAGGCCTCCTCCCAGCTGAAAGGGCCTCCACCTAGTTCTGGGTCTTCCCTGAGATCTCCCAGCAGGACCTGCCTCCACCTAGTCCTGGGTCTTCCCCGAGACCTCCTCGCAGCTGGACAGGCCTCCATCTAGTCCTTGGTCTTCCCCAAGGCCTCCTCCTAGCTGGACTTGCCTCCATCTAGTCCTGGCTCTTCCACCAGGCATCCTCCCAACTGGACGGGCCTCCACCTAGTCCTGGGTCTTCCCCGAGACCTCCTCCTAGCTGGACGGGCCTCCACCTAGTCCTTGGTCTTCCCCGAGACCTGCTCCCAGCTGGACGGGCCTCCACCTAGTCCTGGGTCTTCCCCGAGACCTGCTCCCAGCTGGACGGGCCTCCACCTAGTCCTGGGTCTTCCCAGAGACCCTCTCCCAGCTGGCTGCTCTCCACCTAGTTCTGGGTCTTACAAGATGCCCAAACCACCTCAACTGGATCCTTTCGATGCAAAGGAGCAGCGGCTCTACTCCAAGTTCCTCATGGATGACTGAGCTACTCACCCAATCTCTAAGGGAGATGCCAGCCACCGTCCTGAGGAAACCCATTTTGGCCGCTTGCGCCCTGGATCTCGTTCTTTCGGTCATGACCTAATAACGCATTCTGCCATAATCAATATATTGCTAGACAAACCTTTAATGATACATCACGATATGGGTCTAACTATGAATTCAAAATGCCTTTGAGAAGATTAAGTGCAGGTTTCTTCTCTTTATTCACTGCAAGTCCAACCTGATAGAAAACACAATACACAAGTTTGTCACTCTGTGTAAATAAAAAAATAAAAAATTTCTTCATAAAAGGCACATACAAATGCAAATTCTAGTGCTTACCCCTCTGAAACACAAGCCGTTTTTGAGCATTTTTAATATACATTATCAAATAAATGTAACGTTTTTCTTTTTGTTATGTTTATGCCATTATAACTACTTCTGGTCATAGTTGTGCTTGTTAAGTTGAGATGCAAAACTTGGAGTGAAAAATTAGCTCACAGTGAGTAATAATTAGACAGGAGCAAAAAACACACTATACTTTTACTCAAGAGACCGTGGCTATCCGTGACAAAGTTACATCCTCATTATAGTGGTTTTACATAATTTAAAGCCAATCTCTGATGTTTTACTAACCCTAAGAATTTCTGTTGCCTAAACTTAACTAGTTCTGTTTCACATTGTTAACTACGTGTTTAAAACTGCGTCAGTTTTGTTAAATAGAACGGCCACGTGATTAAAGCTGTCACCGCTGTTTGTTTTTTTTTAAAAGATTTTTTATTGGCATTTCCGCCTTTAATGATAGGACAGCTCAGACATGAAAGGGAAGAGAGGGGGGAAGACCGTCACAGGTCGGATTCGAACCCTGGACCTTTTGCATCGAGGAATAAAACTCTACCAAGTGAGCTAACCAGCAACTCCTGCTGGTTTTTAAGAAGAATAGTTAAGTCATGGTCCAGATAACATCTGTGGGCGCATACTTAAAACCTGTGCAAAGCAATTGAGTCCTCCCTTCCATTACAATTTTAATCTTTTAATCTTTAGAGGCACAACTAGTGTAGTACTATGGTGGTCCCTGTTCCCAAATCCAAAACCCCCAAAACACTTAATGATTTTAGACCAGTGGCACTCACATCAATTGTAATGAAAGCATTTGAAAAATTGGTGAGGTCTGAAATATTAAGGAAAACGGAGCATTCACTTGACCCTCTGCAGTTTTGCTTATAGACCCCATAGGGGGGTGGAAGATGCAACAGTTACTTTACTTACAGTCATTTACTTTTGAAGCATTTGGATAACAGTGGCTCCCATGCCAGACTCCAACCCCATATTCTAACCACAAGGCTGCTCGAACAGATTGACCTGAGCAATAACCTGGTAGGCTGGATTCTTAACTTTTTAACAAACAGGACAAAAAGAGTAAGAGTGAATGGCAGTCTCTCTGACAAAGTCTGCTCATCAACCGGCTCCCCACAAGGATGCGTACTCTCACCTCTTCTTTACATCCTGTACACAAATATGTGCCAGAGCAGGTGGGACAACAGGACCATAATTAAATACGCAGATGACTCAGTAATTGTTAGCCTGCTCCAAAACAGTGAAACAGGTCCAGTCATCTATGACTTTGTTGAATGGTGTGAGGCATCCCACCTTCAACTAAATGTAGCCAAAACAAAGGACATGCTCAGTGAGTTTAGGAAAAAAATTACAAGAAATTACATCAGTCAAAGGTCAAACTGTTCAATGTGTGCAATCCTATTGTTATGGGTCAGTGTGATTAATTGAGATTGATAACAGGCTACGGGAGAGGAGACGGGAGAGGGGCGGTCGGGCTCACACCACGGGTGGAGATCTCCTGCTTTCGACTTTCCGGACCACACCCCCATTTGGACTTTATAAACTATCTACAAACTATTAGTAATTTCTTTGTTTATCATTTGTAAATCATAGTTCCTACATTCATTCTAATCAGTAAAGCATTTGTAAATACAGTTAGTAAATGGTTGGTCTATAGTAAGTAAGCTCATGTAAAGTGTTTCAGTTTATTTTATAATAATTCCAAAATGATGCATTAGCCATTTGTAAATGAAGTAATTTTACCATTATTAACTAGGTACTCAGGAACGTAAAAGGTCGTTTAAACTAGGAAGTTAATGATTAACAGACTATCTACACCTATATTTGTTCATGTAAAATGTTATGATTTAGAAAAAGGCCTAAACTAATAGTTGGGGTGTTAACACATCTGTTACAAATACTTACCAATAATGTAATCCATGATTAACTCATGAGTTACTGATGATTAGTTAAGTATATTGTGTGAGCCCATCTTAAGTGAGCACTTTCTATGCTTTACAAAGCATTTATAAAGGAGGTGCAAATGATAACAGAACCTGGACACACACATGTATTGTTCTATTTGGACATGCCTTCAGAAATATGCCTATGGATAGTTAGTGTGTTAATGCATCTTTAACAAGCACTTACCAACACATCAATTCATGATTAACTCATGAGTAACTACTGATTAGTTGACTACATGGCGTGAGCCCATCTAAAGTGAGGACTTGCTATGCTTTACAAAGCATTTATAAAGGAGGTGCAAATGCTAACAGAACCTGGACATACACATGTATTGTTCTATTTGGATATGCCTTCAGAAATATGCCTATGGATAGTTAGTGTGTTAATCCATCTTTAACAAGCACTTACCAACACATCAATTCATGATTAACTCATGAGTTACTACTGATTAGTTGACTACATGGCGTGAGCCCATCTAAAGTAAAAATAGTATTTGTAAACCTTATTACAATGTAGTAAGAATGTACATTCATGAAATAGCTCATAGTAGTGTTATTTAGTTGATATCAGTGTGAATTTGAACTAGAACCAGAAGAAAACTAGATTGTTAAGAGCCAGAGAATTGAAAATCAATAAAGAGACTAGAAAACCAGGATACAGTTTAAGAAGTGTATTAATATACACAGAAACATGGCATACACATATACAGATAAAACACAGGTATGAAAAATAACAACTAAAATAATAAAGTGCGCACATAAAAGAAACCCTTTTCAGTTCTATGAGCTCAATTGTTCTTTGATGACAAGAGTTCAGAGATGTTCAACGTCGGGGCCCATATGACTTTGGTTTATAACTATGTGAACAAATGCTTTACTGATGATGAATTATGTATGAACAATAAATTAATAATGATTAACAAAACCATTAACTAATAGGCTTATTTACTATGAACAAACCATTTAGAACTGTGTGAACAAATGCTTTACTAATGATAAATTATGTATGAACAATGACTACATAATAATGAACAAACCATTAACTAATAGGTAACTATTGCTTAATAAATGATGAATTATGGATAGTTATTATAAAGTGCTACTGATTTAATTTTGTTTTGACATACCGTCCTGGCACACGTAACATCAAACCTGATGCTCTCTCTCACCAGTTTTCAGACTCGGAAGAGACCAGCAACCCTGAGCCTGTCCTGCCTGCCTCCTGCCTGGTGGCGGCAGTCCACTGGGAGATTGAGTCTCTCGTCAGGACGGCACAAGAAACCGAACCTGGACCGGCCGAAGGAACCCCCAACCTTCTCTATGTCCCCTTTGCCGTACGGCCTCAAGTTCTTCACTGGATCCACACCTCCCGCTTCTCTTGAACCGTACGCTGTCACTGCTCAAGAGACACTTCTGTTGGCCGTCCGTTGAGGCTGATGTCCGGGCTTACGTGGTGGCATGTTCCACCTGTGCCCGAATAAAGCATTTCACCGGTCTCCCTCAGGCCTGTTGCATCCTCTCCCAGTCCCAAGTCGTCCCTGGTCCCATGTGGCTTTGGATTTTGTCACTGGTCTTCCAAAGTCTGAAGGTAATGACACAATACTTACCATCGTGGACAGATTCTCTAAATCTTCCCATTTTGTTGCATTACCAAAATTACCATCTGCCAGTGAGACAGCGGACCTCTTTGTATGTATGTATGTATGTATGTATGTATGCATGTATTCCGTCCCCATGGAATACCTGTGGACATTGTTTCCGATAGAGGCCCACAGTTTATTTCTCGATTGTGGAAGGATTTCTGTTCTGCTCTGGGTGCCTCTGTCAGCCTTGCCTCTGGTTTCCACCCACAGACCAATGGCCAGACTGAGAGAACCATCAGGACCTGGAGGCTGCTCTTCGCTGTGTGGCAGCTCAGAATCCTTCCACTTGGGCTAAACATCTCCCATGGGTCGAGTACGCCCACAATTCTCTCACCTCCTCTGCCACTGGTCTCTGCCCATTTGAGGCGTCTTTGGGATACCAACATTCTTTGTTCCCGTCGCAGGAGAAGGAATTGGCTGTCCCGTCAGTTCATGAAAACCTTCGCCACTGCCGCAAGGTCTGGGATGACACCCGGGAGGCTCTTCTCCAGACCACGGAGCAGAATAAGAGAGTGGCGGTCAGACACCGGATTTCTGCTCCCCAGTTCCAACCTGGTCAAAAAGTCTGGCTCTCTTCCGTTAACATTCCCCTGCGTACAGAGTCCCGTAAACTGTCGCCCCGGTTTTTGGGTCCCTTTGAGATCCATCATCAACCCATCTGCTGTTTGGTTGAAGCTGCCCCAGTCTATGAGGATCCATCCAACCTTCCACGTGTCCCAGTTGAAGCCTGTCTCCTCCAGTCCCTTGTGTCCACCTGCGGACCCCGCTCCTCTGCCACGTATTATTGATGATCATCCAGCTTACACAGTTCGGAGACTCCTGGACGTCCGGAAACGTGGCAGGGGCTTTCAATATCTGGTGGACTGGGAGGGTTATGGTCCCGAGGAGAGGACCTGGATCCCCAGGCGTTTTATTCTGGACCCTCGGATGGTAAAGGACTTCCATCGAGACCACCCAGACAAGACTGGTCGGACACCGGGGAGTACTGTTATGGGTCAGTGTCTGTCTCAGTTCTGCCTGGCCACACTCCTGCCCGCCTCCCTCCAGTTTCAGTCCCGACCTGGAGCAACTCAACCTGTACAATTCCTCTCTGCACATTTCCAGTCTGTCAAAAAACATTCTAACTGCTCCTCTGTGTCCGTGTTGCCTGTCTCTGAGTTCTGGGTCAAAAGCGAGAGCCTAACACCTATAAATACCTGGGGACCATAATAGACTCAAAACTCACATTTGAAACTAACTGTGAAGCTGTGTGTAAAAAAGTCTATCAGCGCCTGTTCTGTTTGAGGAAACTGAGTCGCTTCCACATTGACAAATCCATCATGACCCTCTTTTACCACGCATTTATTGAATCAGTTTTATCATTTGTGCTAGCAGCCTGGTTTGGGAACCTCTCTTTAAAAACTCACTCAACCAAATAGTAAAGTGGTCTAGCAGTCTGATTGGTGAGCCACAGCTCAACGTGGAGACCTTTTACACAAAACAGTTATAGCGCATAACTAGTTCAATTTTAAACGACAGTTCCCATCCATTGCAATCAGAGTTTCAGCTTCTTCCCTCTGGGCGTAGGTTTACAATCCCTAGGTGTAGAACAAAAAGACACAAAAACTTGTCCCTGCAGCCATTACACTGAGGAATAAGTCATAGCTATACTTTGCACAGGTGTTTATTTGGTGTTTATTTATTGTTGCTTTTATTAATGGTGCTCTTAGCGATGTTGGGTGACGTTACTTCTTGTTGATGTTCGAAGTATTTTCAAACAAAACAAGACTAGTTCGCCCCTCCCTCCTCCTCATCCCATCCCCTCCCCCTCCCTTCTGTGCTTCAGCTCAACCCTCACCTGATGATCTCACAAACCACATGAATTCCACCTTGTCTACCTCCCTCAACACTCTGGCCCCTCTCAAAACAAAAAACGTCACTTTTTACACCTCTTCACCCTGGTACACACCTGCACTCCGGAAAATGAAACAAACAAAATTGATTGAATTGATTGAAAGACAAAAAAATCTGCTCTCACAGTCCACCATGAAGCCTATAAACTGCCTACAAAGATGCCCTCATTGCTGCCAAATCTGCCTACCTCTCCACCATCCTCACCAACCCCTGTCAAAACCACAGAACCCTCTTCTCCACAATGAACAACCTCATCAAGCCTCGGACCAACACCCTCCCTACCTCCGGATCTCTGCAACTCATTCCTCCACTTTTTCGCTGACAAAATCAACATCATTTACCAATCTCTATCCCCTGTATCTGACCTCCCAGTATCTACTCCAGCACCTACCACGGCCCCTCTTCTCCCCATCCCTCCTGACCTCCCGACCCCTCCTCCAAACTGCCTCCTCTCCCAGTTTGACTCAGTCACCCCTCCTGAAATCTCTAAACTCATCAGCTCTTCCAAACCCACCACCTGCTCCTTTGACTCCCTCCCTACTCTACTCCTGAAGTCCTGCCTCCCCATCCTATGCCCCTACCTCACTAACCTCTTCAACTCCTCACTGTCCCTTGGAACTGTCCCATCTGCCTTCAAAACTGCTGTAGTCACCCCAATCCTTAAAAAACCTGGTCTGGATCCCTCCTCCCTCAACAACTACCACCCAATATCCAACCTCCCCTTTCTGTCTAAAACCCTGGAACGTATAGTCCTCAACGACCTCCTCACCTCTGCTGACACCGGTTCCCTCAACATCCTTATCCTCCTCGACCTGAGTGCAGCCTTTGATACTGTGAGCCATAACATCCTGCTCATCAGACTCAAAGACCTCTGTATCGAATGTACTGCACTCAGCTGGCTCCGCTCCTACCTTTCCAACAGATCCCACTTTATCTCTCTCCATAACTACACCTCTGCCACAGCCACAGTCACTCAAGGTGTTCCCCAAGGCTCCGTACTCGGACCCCTTCTCTTCATCATCTACATCTTCCCCCTTGGTCAGATTCTCCGCCACTTCAACCTGGACTTCCACGCCGATGACACAAAGATCTACCTCAGCACCAAATCCCCCCACAATCCTCCCCTCTCCCACATCAACTCCTGTCTGTCAGCTATTAAAACCTAGATGCAACACAACTTCCTCAAATTCAACAGCGACAAAACAGAATTCCTCCTCATAGGCTCCAAATCCACACTCAGCAAAATCAATAACCCCACTCTCATTATCGACGGCACCATTGCCTCCCCATCTCCCCAGGCCCGCAACCTTGGCGTGATCTTTGATTCCACCCTCTCCCTTGAGCCCCACATCCGTCATATCATTAAAACCTCCTTCTTTCACCTCCACAGCATCGCCAAAATCAGACCCTCTCTCACACCCTCTCTCACACCCCCCACTGCTGAAAGACTCATTCACGCCTTCATCTCCTCCTGACTGGACTACTGCAACTCACTTCTAATCGGCATCAGCTCTACCAATATCAACTGATTCCAACTGGTCCAGAATGCAGCCGCCCGCCTCATCACCCGCTCCAAATCCTGGCACCACATCACTCCAGTCCTAAAACAACTCCACTGGCTTCCTATCTCCCACCAGATCACCTACGAAATCCTGGTCCTCACCTACAAAGCCCTCCACCATCTGGCCCCCTCATACCTCACTGACCTCCTCTCCCTGTACCAACCCTCCCTCAGATCCACCTCAGCCGGTCTCCTCTGCATCCACAAGTCCAAACTCTGCAGTTTTGGGGACAGAGCCTTCTCCAGGGCAGCTCCCAGGCTGTGGAACTCCCTCCCCCAAGAGTCCCTCACCATCTTCCAGTCAGGCGTCAAGACCCATCTCTTCACTGCTGCCTATCCATAGCCCCACGCCCCCTCCCTTCTCATAAAGGAAGGGGGCATGGGGGAGGGCGAAGGAGGTAAAGCGACTCTGAGATCGTGAAAAGCACTATTTAAATTCAATTTATTATTAATTTATTATTAAAGTCTCACACAATCTCACATCTAAAGACAATCATCTCACATCTAACGTTAAAGAATGTCATACGATTTAAAGACTGGGGATCTTCAGGGTCACACATTGCAAGACTACAATTAGATTTGTTTTGAAAGATTTAACCAAGCTACCTAGATACCGCTAACGTTAGCTGGTAAGGGGAAACTCAAGGGAAAGTTTGCCCATTTTCTGTTCTGCCGTACATGCAGATAAATGGTACCCAGAGCTCTAGCTGTTTGCTGCTTCCTGTTTGGTGCTGGGGGGAGCACACACATTGGTTGTGGACAGTGTTCACATTCACTACCAAGACTTAAAGCTTTTGATAATATCAAACCCTTTACACCAAACGATTGAGACAGCGCGCCCCAATGCTAGCAAGACTCATTATTTTATTACGATATTGGAAATTAGTCTGCGACAGTGGAATCAAATTAAGACACATTACATGCCAGACTTGCATCCACATAATCGATAAAGGTTATTTTGATTTATTCAGCATCCAGTTAAAGCACATAAGGGGCCTTGAAGTGCTCACATATTGAGAAAAAGCTAAGCTCATGTTAAGCAACGGGCAAAATTACTTACAAAAATACCCTTGCAGTGTAGTTTCTGAGCTGCCAACACTGTCAGCCAGTGCTACTGATATTTAGGCCAAATGCATCTTGGGGATGAAAAGGGACATTGATGTAGGGAGGTTAAGGGAGGTCCTGTCTCTATTTAGTCTCCATTACTTCCTGATCATGGACACCTTGTTGGGCATTACCCCCTTACATAATGCACAAATTAAAGGAGCTGACTGGATTGCATTACACTGGAGTTTGTACCTTGTACATTTTCATGTGAATAATTAAAATGATTGATTGCTGCCCACTGCAGTCTGGCTGGCTCGGGAAAGAGGTAGCTGGCAGACTAGCTGCTGGATAACAAGCTGACTTGTGACCTATGTGAACATCTGTCATGTGAATCTGTAAATAAGTGAACTCTGTTGTCCGGACAAGGCACAGGCAATGTCAATGAGACATCAACATAATTCTATTTTCACTACCAGAGAGTTTCACATAGATGTGAATGTAGGCAGCAGTTTAAGTATTCTACAAGTATTTTATCTTTTTGTTAATTCCTTTCCACCATAGGCACATTACATTACAGCTTAGTAGCAGGCTAAATTTGTAGCTGTAGACATGCATTTAAATTCTGAACACCTATCCATTAACACAATTTCCAGACTACAAATGTTGCACTTACTACCTTATGTATTTACCCAAGGCTTTTCCTTTTATTCACCATGGTAAAGTGTCTTTACCTGGGCTGAACTTATGTTAACAGGAAAGAAAAGACACACAAATACTGTAGAGTTTAGTTTGACTTTGTCATATTTTATTTGCTGATGAAGACAATGTATATTGACACCAATGATTTAAAACCCCACACCTTAATATTTGTCTTTAGATAGAGTACAGGAATGTAATGTCTGTTAATATTTAATTATTGCTGCATAATTTCATGCATTCATATATTGCATTTTACTTTATTGAATCATATACACAGCAGAGCGTAAAGACAGGACACATAGGGAGAAAGAGTGGGCAGATGACATGCAACAAAAGTCCTCAATTCAAACCTCAATTCTCAAATGTTCAGCATTGTCATTTTACACATAAAGATGTACAAGCATTCAACAAATATCAATGCGGCATTCACTTTATACGTAGACAAAGCCAATTTCATTTGCATCACCGGTTACTGTTAGAAACCAGGTGTGTCTTTGTTGCAAGCAATTACAAAATTCACAAAAGTTAAGACAAGTACAATCATAAGACATAAGGCAGATATGTGAAATGGGAGGATAACCGTAGCAATACCATAAAATGATTACTGTATATCAGCTCTTTGAAGGTGTCAGAGTGAAGCAATGGAGGCAGTCTTGTATTCAACTCAGACTCAACCTTGATGACTCAAACTCAGGACCCGGATTTGGACTAGAATGCTGGTAATGGTGACTCTACTTGGACTCTGACTCCAACACTGGGGACTCAAGACTTGACTTTGGTGACTAGACTACAACACTAGGTAGACCCATGAAGACCTCTACTGCAAACTGGTAAGAGCCAATGAGGTTTAACCATGTATCAGCTAATTTAAATAGCTCACGTTACTGTATTGGGTCAGCAGTTAACTTAATTTAATATTGTATGTGGCGTTTCCTTTTGCGGGGTGCAAATATTCCACCAAAACAAGTTCCTTCCTGAGACTATTTAGCAGAGCCACTGTCACTGCATCCAGAGCTTAGCGCCGCCCAAGAACATTGTGATTGGTTTAAAGAAATGCAAACAACCCAGAGAGTTTAATTCTCCTATCTAGGACACTTGTACTCAGGTTTCTCCCCTAAATACAATTTATATCAAACTCACATGCCTTCACAGGGAACGAAAAACAAAGTAATCAATTAATCAAAGAATCTCTGTTTTTGGATTCTTAGTTGACCGTGGAGGCATGCAAGAAAAACAAAGTTTTCTTGAAGAATTTAAGGTAATTCCAGGTGACGTAGGGAGGTCGGGGTGGATAGGTCAAAGTAACACAGGACTTTTATCCAGGAAAACGCTGTTCCTGTCCCGTCTGAAACCAAAAGTCAACATTGACCTATTTTAATTATGTACGTTACTGAAGTTGCCTAACAAACATACTCAATGCCTGAGTACCGGCACTTCTGCTTTTTCTTCACACAAGTACCTTATTAGGCTATAAATCATGATTTATTGGGAAAACCAAGCAATTATTCAGCAATAGTTCAGATCATAGAGTAACACACTATTCATTCACTCATTGTAAAAAAGCTAAATAAAAAAAGAGATTCATTCACTTTATACACTTTTTTACCGTTTCGATTTCTCTGTTTCATAACTTTCCAAATTCTGGTGAATCTTCCGCTTATAGTTTAGGCAAGTTTTTCCATTGCAGATTTAACAATCTTTAACACTAAACCTACCCATGGCTCGCCCACCAGCTCAGTAACAAACTTCTCAACTATTTTACACACAATATCTGCCTTCGTGCCATTAGGTTCTGACTTCTCCATTTCCTTCTCTATTTGTTTTTGGATTTCCTGTGCCTTCCTCAACATTTCACTGGTGTAACGTGGCTTGTTTTGCTTCCTGTTGTTTGCAACCATGATGTTGATCTTCTTCACTAGATCAGACACTTGCTTTTCCTTTTCTTCACCGTTTACATTCTTACATTCAAAAGAATGAAAAGAATCATCTCCATGAATGAACTTCATGACGAATTGCATTTCCTTTTGCACTTCTTGGTAAGTAGGTACATGTCTACCTCCACGGGTAAACAAGACCAAAGTGTAGTCTTTGAACTCATCACCAAAGATCTCCTGAATCATTTCCACTGCTTCTTTTTCACTCTCTGAACATCTATCTGGCCGCATCACCAACAGGAAGACATGAGGACCGCCATCAAGAGCAGCATGTGCGATGCTTTCCACGATGTCTTTCTTCACCTCTTCTTCTGTTTTTTCAGTATTCAGCACACCCGGAGTATCGATAATAACCAGTTCTTGGTCACCACGCTGTACTGTCGCCATCTTGCACTCTGTTGTCTGTGAGGAAGATCTAGGTCCATGTTTTTCATCCTCTATTCCCAGAAGGGTGTTCATG
Organism: Sander vitreus; assembly: GCF_031162955.1. Taxonomy (NCBI): domain Eukaryota; kingdom Metazoa; phylum Chordata; class Actinopteri; order Perciformes; family Percidae; genus Sander; species Sander vitreus. The sequence goes on along the minus strand of NC_135869.1, from coordinate 1,036,473 downwards.
ACTGAAGTCTTCCCGACTCCAGTCAATCCAACGAGTATAATCTTCAGTTTGGGCTCTGTTGGAGAATTTAAATATCGTCATTAATATTCAAAGACTTCTTTTGATTGTTTCAAACCACAAAACGTTCTGTCACAATCTAACTGACCTGAGGGGGCTTGTAATGCAGAAACATTTCAGCACTTGCAACACTTTTTTTTGTTCATATTGCAGTTCATATGACAAAGCTATTTGTCTGCAAGTCTGAATTATTTCATTGCATTTTATGGATAAATATTAAAAACGTGTATCTGGACCCACAGCTAGTTGACCGCTGCCGACTGTTTTCAACTCAGTGTTGTGACCTAAAACTGTTCCAAATCTTAAGATTATCAACTGTTACCTAAAGCTGAGTCTTACGCTTTGGCTACATTGAACGCCGACCGGACCGTTTGCTATGTGCCGCGTAATGTATCTGTTAACTAGCTACACCACCAGCGCCACATGGTGTAGGATTGTGTGAGTCACAGCGAGACGGAGAGCTTTCCCTTTGGGATTGTTGTTTAGTTTTTGGAGCCGGCACAGCGCTGTGAAATCTACTGTTATCAAATGACGCAGGAGACAGAAACAAGAAAAAAAAAAAACTCTCAAAATAAAACTGCCAATAAGCTCATTGTCATTAAGTCGATCCCTGTATATCAGTAGTTTAATTTCAAAGACAGACACTATCCATTTCTGTGTAAAAGAGCCGCACACATCTCGCTGGTAGAGCTGATCTCCGCGGAGCTTACGCACCACTACGCTGTTCTTGTCCGGTGTCTCCAGTTTCATTGATTATAGTGGAAGCGTAGTGTTGGAACATCTGCTCCACATGTGTTACACGTGCAATGTAGCCGGCTGTAACATGTCCTAAAATGGCCACTGACCAGAGGATAAACCCTCAGCTCAACCCACTTTTGGTAAGGATCCAAGAACAGTAAATGTTAGTGTCTCAATTTATATTTTTTTATCCATCCAACTGAGACTATCTTTCTTTCAGTATGTGTCCTGAAACATCCTATTTCTTTGTATTTTATATATACAGTGCTAAGCATTAGCTTAGCACTGTATATATATATATACACCCATGCTAAAGTTGACTAAAAAGAGGAATAAAAAATCATCTTTTGGAAATCTTAATGCCTTAATTAAAAAAATGAGGAAAAATCCAACCTTTAAGGACACCAATTTTCTTTGTGAATGAATAATGTATCGTAAATTAATAAAATGTTCTTCCTTAAAATACAGGGGGCATAAGTCAGTACATCCCTATGTTAAATTCTCATAGAGGCAGGCACATTTATTTATTTACGATACATTATTCATTCACAAAGAAAATTGGTGTCCTTAAAGGATGGATTTTTCCTCATTTAAAAAAATAAGGCATTAAGATCAATTTCCAAAAGATGATTTTTTTATTCCTCTTTTTAGTCAACTTTAGCATGGGTGTATTCACTTAAGCTTAGCACTGTATATACCCTTTGTTAACACCTTATTTTGAAAACCGGACTTGGTAACACGTTAATCCTTCCGCTAACTTCAAAAATCCCGTCCCCTCGATCTGGGTTGTTTAAACTTCTGATCTCTGATTAACATTATAAGTACTAATGGAAACAATCTTTTGTTTTCTCGTGATAACTTAATTATCTTGTAATCTCGAGATAACAAAGCTTGTTTTCTCGAGAAAACAAAATGATTAACTCATGAATTCCAGAAAAGGGGAAAAATAAATGCGAGCACAGCTGTTCTCGGCTTCCGTACTGCAAGTAAATTCACTCAGGGATAATTAATCAAGCCATCAAAAAAACGAAAGCTGATCAATGGCAATGTTTAAATTAGGAATGATCATATAAGTAATGATTTAGCAAAGTTATTTTTCATTGTCAATGCACATTTGCCTGAAAAGCTTAATCACAGTAAACAAAAAACATATTTATATATATTCTTATATATTTTGTGACACGTGATATATATATTTTTTTTTGAGCAAGAGTTGTTAAATATGAAAGTCATTAAGTCAAATAAAAATGTAAACAAATGTTTTAAAAATGTAATACAACACAATGCACTAATGGCAAATAAAATGCTGCAAAATGTGAATGTCATACAAGAAACAAGGTCTGTAAAGATTGTAAAACTACAGAAACAAAGTTAATACAACAAAGTTAATACAGCATACAGTTAATACAACAAAGTTAATACAGCATAAAGTGTTAGTAAAATAAAGCATGGAGGCTATAATGTTTTGAATGAGATCTGGTTGAAAACAGCAATAATAAGATAATAAGTTGTTTCTTTGCTGGTTTATCAAACACTACACTGAGTAAGAGTTCTGTAAATGAAATAAACTTACCAGGATGAGTGCCAGACATCTTTGTCTTTTTAAAGCAGTTGATCTGATGTCTTGTTGCTGTTGATTTCTTGTTGTTGAATACTTTGTCATTTCATTTTTATATATTATAAAGTCTGTGTAGTCCCCTCCCCTTAAACACATGTCATCTGTTATCTAGCCAGTTTGACGAAAGAAGGCACAGAGAGCCAACCAATCACAGGTTAGAAACCAAAATGAAGCTGCAAGCAGCCAATCAGGGGCCAAGGAAAAGTGCATCAAACAAAGTACATTTTATGTGGGGTTTGATTTCTAGTTTACCATATATTTCAGTTGTATGTATTCTTTTGTTTTTACAGTGGATTTTGCATATTGTCTCTCTGCATGTAATGATTCAGTTGTTATGAGTGAAAAACATCTTCCGATGCTTCTGACACACCAGTGATGTTCCTTGGCATTCGATAAGACATCTGTGGAATCAGTTAGACTTACGAAGGTACCTGGTAAATGGGCTACCTTCGAGAAAAACCATGTCTGCGTTAGGAGACAAAAACTCTCTGGGTTGTTTGCATTTCTTTAAACCAATCCCAACAGTCTTGGGCGGCGCTAAGCTCTGGACGCAGCGACGGTGGCTCTGCTAAATAGTCTCAGGAAGGAACTTGTTTTGGTGGAACATTTGCACCCCACTAAAGAAAACGCCACATACAATATTAAATGAAGTTAACTGTTGACACAATACAGTAACGTGAGCTATTTAAATTAGCTGGAGACATGGTTAAACCTCATTGATTCTTACCAGTATATCACCGGCTCGATGTTTTTTTTTTGCCTCTAACGGCGCCTTCCAGGCAGCTAACCCTAACCTTAAACCTAACCATTGCCGCGCTGCCTGGAAGGAGCCGTTGGGGGCAAAAAAACACCAAAGACCGTATCACCGTGTGTACTTCGGCAATCCCACCAATCAGTCCCAAAACGTAGTAGCCTTCCCCGTGTGCCTGGCCATCCTCCTTTCCAAGAAGGTTGGTAAAATCTATCCAGGTTTCCTGATCTTCCTCTCGTGCCGATTAAGGTGAGACATGGCAGGCAAAAACATAGATTTTTCATGCAGTGGTCAATTTTGAGATTTTGGGCTAGTTTACTCCTTCAATATGTGTTCTTTCAGGCTGCTATAAAGAAAACGTGGAAAATATATATTAAGATGTTTATTTCATTACATTTTGTTTACTTGCGTCAGTAAGTTTCTCCCAAATTTACCAAGAAGTTAGCATTGCAACGCGACATGTCGAGTTCCGTCTGTTTACTGAAGTCTGTCATGACCAGTATCGTTGTAAAGCTCTGAGTCTCCTGCACAACGCTATGTAACCCAAATAAGGGCATTTCCTTTCTATCAGTAACCAATCGTGAATGTCCAAAGGGGGATTTAAAGCTGATGACAAAATGTAATTGGCTTCTGCTGGTTTCTGCTAACGTGATTCGCTTAGATGCATCACGTGGTGTACTCCGACACTTCCGAGTTTAGCTTACCGCGGGACCTCCGAAAATGCCCTTAACACCGCAACTTTCAAGGAAAAGAAAGCAGCAATTGCGCTTTGCAAGATGTGGAAAGGGAAAGCATCAATAAACATCAAGGGACTGTGCGACACAGCAGTGGCTGATTATGCATGTTGCACGTCTCAATGAATTGATACATGATCTCTTGTGCCCTAATTGTGCTGCATCGGGTCTATTTTTGAACATTGATCCAGAGAACCATGGGTTTTGTAGTAGTCTGCTTCTAGAGTGCAGTAATTGCAAAGGAGAGAGTGCAAGCAAGACGAGAGGTGATGTCGCTTTTGACGTGAATGTCCACATGGTGCTTTTGGCCCATGAATTAGGGATGGGAAATGCTGCACTGAGGAAGGTCAGCAAGGTGTTGGGGATCCCTTCCCTACACCTAAAAACATACCAGAGGCATGACAAGAGAGTGGCAGGTAGGCTATGGAAACAGGGATGGGACAGGGATGTTGATTTTGGAGGTCTAATGACCTGTTACATTTTATCATAGTGTTGTTGTAACAGTGAACGTATTTTCATGGATGGAACAAGGATGGATTCGTAATAGTAGAATAAAATGTCATCTCATTTATTGTGTTGTATTGGTCAGTTTTACTTTTGCAGTACAACTTTTGAGTTTTCAGTTCAGTGGCAAAAACAAAGGACATTGAAATAATGCAGCCTTATCAACTTATGGACATTGAAGAAACATATTTTCAATTAGAGAGAGAGAGAGAGAGAGAGAGAGAGAGACACACGAAGAGGGGACATCATGCATGCTTGTGTGCACGCACACACACACACATTAACAGTAGGCTGCATCACTACAGCCTGGGGTGACAAGCTTCAGTGGTGCAGTCACGTCCACGCTCTTGTAGTCAGGTTGACACACCAACGCACACACACACACACGCACGCACGCACAATTATGGATCTGTTGTAATAGTATAACATTATAGGATGGCCTTATTCTTTATAGTCATTTATGGTTTGCTTCTCCAGTTGGCTGCTATGACTGCATGGTCTACTCCCTGGTCCTTTCCAAAAGAAATTGGGTTTTTGCCACTATAAAATAAATGCACTGTATCAATAAACTCAACAAAAAAGGAACAGTTCTTGACACAACATGCATTTTATTTTAGAGACGGAAATTGAGAGAGGAGTCACTGCACAAGACTAGGGAGCAGATCAGGCAGACTTATGCAGATGTTGATCCAGAGTTGGCAGAGTTGCTGAGCGAGGATGTTGATGCTGTAATTAACATTGGTGTCTCTTTTGATGGCACCTGGCAATAAAGAGGCTTCACTTTGCATTATGGCATTGGTGTTTGCATAACCATTCTTACAGGACTGGTCATTGACTTTGAGGTCTTATGCTCTTACTGTCATGCTTGTGTCCTAAAGCAAGGTGCCAAGAATGAGGGGAAGATTACTGTGGAGGAATTTGACAGCTGAAGGGAGACGCACACTGACTGCCAAGAATTTCACAGGGTCTAGTAAAGCAATGGAGCAGGAGGCAGCAAAGAGAATGTGGGCCAGATCAGTCGCCACCAGCTGTGGTACACTGAGATGCTCTCAGATGGGGTTAGCTCTGCTTTTAAGTACTGTCATTGAACCCATACCCTGGGCATGAGATTGTAAAGCTGGAGTGTTTAAACCATGCTCACAAGCGAATGGGCACAGTGCTCAGAAAATGTAGTGCCGAGTGAAAATTGGGAGGCAAGGGTTTGGGGAAACTGACCGTAAAGAAATGCAAAACACTGCAAAATTATTACAGGGGGGCAATTTTGAATAACCAGGGGCCACTGGATACAATGAAAGCAGAGATATGGGCAGGCCTTCTCCACTGCACTAGGTACAGTCCATCTTGATGTTGGTATCGGAGGGCAGAAGACAAAGGTGAGACCCCCGAAAGCCACACACAACATGCTGCTAATAACCTATCACACGAGGAGGGCCAGAAACTTCTCCCCATCTTCTGCCCAAAAACTGTTTTTGTAGGCAAGAACAGGGTTGAGGCAGCGGCAAGCATGGCCATCTCCTCTTTTAATGAGGGTGCCTCAGCTATGCTTAATGTGATGGCAAACTTATGGATGGAGAGCACACTTATTACAGTGAACACCATCAAGCAGGCAGACCTGCTCAGAGTGTCCAAAGCAAATTAGAATTGCAAGTATTACTCTCATTAATTATAACGGGCATTTGTCACTTTTTTTTAACCTTTTAACAAAATGATTACCGAGGTCTGTTACATGCAACAATTTTTCAACCATATTTTTCAAAAAAGAAATATCCCATTTATTTTTTTATGGACGTACGTTTTTTAAATGATATGCTGCACATCTGTTTATTAGTTTTAAAGGGGTGGTAGAATGATTATATAGGGTATTTCGAACTGTTCCTTAAGGTCTCCTAATAGGGTGTGTAACATTGGTTGGGCTGAAAATGGCCCGGGTGCTATTCTATGGGCCCTAATGCTACCCTGTGGAATGGCCGATTTTGGAACAAGAGCTATTCTTCCAAATATGGTATGCTCATGAATATTTAGATGAGCTGCGCGCTGATTGGTTGAGCGAAGCACATACACACACAGTGGAGACGAGACAGCAGGTCTCATATTTCAGACGTTGAAAATGTTATACATAGTTCGTCTGCTATTTCATTACTAAATTCACTTCTGAGACTTTTTAATGCGAGAAATCAACTATATAAAGCTCAAATATGGGCCGGTTTACGAAAATTCATGGCTAATTGCAAATTAAAAAAATTACAAAATGCTGGAGAGCTCCGCGGATTTGGTAGTCCAGTAACCCAGAAACGGTGACTTTGCTCTGGGTATGGAGCGCTGCGGGCTGCCCTGTCTCGTCAGACTGTGTGGAGCTCCTGAAGTCCGACACCATCTTACCAAATTTGCAATTAGCCATAACTTTTCGTAAAACGGCCCATATTTGAGCTTCACGTAGTTTGTTTCTCGCATAAAAAAATCTCAGAAGTGAATTTAGTAATGAAATAGCAGACAAACAATGTATAACATTTCTGAGATCTGCACGACCTATTCAGAAGACTAAGCTGATCTCAGGTCAGTGGTGTATGTAAATGTTGGGGCGTGACAAAGGTAGAGACTAGAGCCAAATAAGGTACAGCCACAGAGTTGACGTCAACTATGAGCTTTGTTGAGATTCGCCCGTTTTCAGCAGCAGTTTCGAATTGTGAGATTTGCATAGGAAAGGGATGTCAATGGGACTTTGAGGTTCTATGTATGTCTATTTTACCCACCGAACTGTCGTAATTCAACTATGACAAGGTAATCTCGGTTTTGCATGTGCAAATGTGTGAGGCCTTTCCAAAAGCAGCAATGTTATCAGATTGTGTCAATACATTATGTTGTTTTATCTTGTTTCAATGCAATGTGTGCTCTAGTTGGCAGAGGAAGGCTGAGAGGTGTAATTATATCACCAGTGTGCCAGCTTTCTTGAGAATAGGCAGCTGTTTATTTTTCTCCAGAACCTGGAATCTGAAATTACTGTGAAATGCATTTACTAGTTTAGTCATGTAGTCACTTAAACATGCCTGCACACAGAATTGAACTGATGCAGATTGCCACATCACAAGCTACCATACTGCTCAGTAGAAGACTTTGAACAGACTAACAAATACTGTAGAGTTTAGTTTGACTCATATTTTATTTGCTGATAAGAAAATGTATATTGACACCAGTGATTTAAAACCCCACATCTTAATATGTGTCTTTGGAAAGACTACTGGAATGTCTCTTAATATTTAATTATTGCTGCATAATTTCATGCATTCATATATTGCATTTTACTTCATTGAATCACATACACAGCAGAGCGTAAAGACAGGACACATAGGGAGAAAGAGTGGGCAGATGACATGCAACAGAAGTCCTCCATTCAAACCTCAATTCTCAAATGTTCAGCATTGTCATTTTACACATAAAGATGTACACGCATGCAAAAAATATCAATTCCGCATTCACTTTATACGTAGACAAAGCCAATTTCATGTTTTGCATCACCCGTTACTGTTAGAAACCAGGTGTGTCTTTGTTGCAAGCAATTACAAAATTCACAAAAGTTAAGACAAGTACAATCATAAGACATAATGCAGATATGTGAAATGGGAGGATAACCGTAACAATACCATAAAATGATTACTGTATATCAGCTCTTTGAAGGTGTCAGAGTGAAGCAATGGAGGCAGTCTTGTATTCAACTCAGACTCAACCTTGATGACTCAAACTCGGGGCCCGGACTTGGACTAGAACGCTGGTAATGGTGACTCCACTTGGACTCTGACTCCAACACTGGGGACTCAGGACTTAAATGCATTGATATTGAGAGTAAACTAGACTCGTTATAAACTAACAAGTTGTGTTAATTGATCTTGGTAGGTGGTGTATCCTCACAGCCTTTTGACAATCAGCTGATTGAGGCAGTAATTGCATCAGCTGGTATATAAGAGCGGAGCTGTCATTCAGTTGGGGCTCCTTTGGTTTGTAGCCACACTGTTTAATGACCGCTGAGTACTGCTCAGAACAGTTAAGCTTGTGAATTGAAGTTGTTTTTTTATATATTTAATTTTTTGCTCTGCTGTCAATCCTTGTACACCATCTGGTAAGGACAGGTCATGATTTGCTTGTGGAAAAGAAGAAAACATATCAATTTGAAGTTTGAATGATAACGGAAAATAAATGTGACAAATGAAAGAGATCAGTGGATTCTGAGTCTGGTTTAAGCACGTCGACCGAAGCGCATTCCAAAGAACAGGAAGGGATCAAATACGTTGTCTGAACGTTTCTCCTTTGTATGTCATCCCTTGATTCACACAACTAGAGCCAACAAGTCTGAGCTGCAGAAACACAAGCACATCTTTCTGCCAAACCAAACAGAGACACACAAACACACACACACACACACACACAAAGAGAGAGAGAGAGAGAGAGACACACACACACACACACACACACACACACACACACAGAGACACACAGACAGACACACACACACACATAGTGCGTTTCACTATAACCCTTACCCTCACCCTAACCATAACCTAATTCTAACCCTAATCCTAAAACCAAGTCTAAACCCTCAAACAGACCTTTAAACTTGTGAGGTCCAGCATTTTGGCCCCACAAAGCTGTCTGGACCCCAGAAGTATACTGTATTCCCAGTTTTTGGATCCCACGAATATAGTTAAAGAAGAACACACTCACACAGACACACACACACACACACACACACACACACACTAGCTTTCTTAAAGACACAGTGTGTTTTGATATTTCTTATTCTAATTTCGACTGTAAATCTGCTTGTTAGTAGTTGTTGCAGAATAAGACATTATTTAGTGTTTTATAAAGTTATTATACGTGTACCATATCAAGTGTTTCTGAAGTTTGTATTCACTAAGTATTATTTGCTAAAAGTATCAACAGTAAAAGGTACATGCATCTTTCATTATGTTGTTTTATCTTGTTTCAATGCAATGTGTGCTCTAGTTGGCAGAGGAAGGCTGAGAGGTGTAATTATATCACCAGTGTGCCAGCTTTCTTGAGAATAGGCACCTGTTTATTTTTCTCCAGAACTGGAATCTGAAATTACTGTGAAATGCATTTATTAGTTTAGTCATGTAGTCACTTAAACATGCCTGCACACAGAATTGAACTGATGCAGATTGCCACATCACAAGATACCATACTGCTCAGTAGAAGACTTTGAACAGACTAACAAATACTGTAGAGTTTAGTTTGACTCATATTTTATTTGCTGATAAGAAAATGTATATTGACACCAGTGATTTAAAACCCCACATCTTAATATGTGTCTTTGGAAAGACTACTGGAATGTCTCTTAATATTTAACTATTGCTGCATAATTTCATGCATTCATATATTGCATTTTACTTCATTGAATCACATACACAGCAGAGCGTAAAGACAGGACACATAGGGAGAAAGAGTGGGCAGATGACATGCAACAGAAGTCCTCCATTCAAACCTCAATTCTCAAATGTTCAGCATTGTCATTTTACACATAAAGATGTACACGCATGCAAAAAATATCAATTCGGCATTCACTTTATACGTAGACAAAGCCAATTTCATGTTTTGCATCATCCGTTACTGTTAGAAACCAGGTTTGTCTTTGTTGCAAGCAATTACAAAATTCACAAAAGTTAAGACAAGTACAATCATAAGACATAATGCAGATATGTGAAATGGGAGGATAACCGTAGCAATACCATAAAATGATTACTGTATATCAGCTCTTTGAAGGTGTCAGAGTGAAGCAATGGAGGCAGTCTTGTATTCAACTCAGACTCAACCTTGATGACTCAAACTCGGGGCCCGGACTTGGACTAGAACGCTGGTAATGGTGACTCCACTTGGACTCTGACTCCAACACTGGGGACTCAGGACTTAAATGCATTGATATTGAGAGTAAACTAGACTCGTTATAAACTAACAAGTTGTGTTAATTGATCTTGGTAGGTGGTGTATCCTCACAGCCTTTTGACAATCAGCTGATTGAGGCAGTAATTGCATGAGCTGGTATATAAGAGCGGAGCTGTCATTCAGTTGGGGCTCCTTTGCTGCTGAGTACAGTTAAGCTTGTGAATTGAAGTTGTTTTTTATATATTTAATTTTTTGCTCTGCTGTCAATCCTTGTACACCATCTGGTAAGGACAGGTCATGATTTGCTTGTGGAAAAGAAGAAAACATATCAGTTTGAATGATAACGGAAAATAAATGTGACAAACGAAAGAGATCAGTGGATTCTGAGTCTGGTTTAAGCACGTCGACCGAAGCGCATTCCAAAGAACAGGAAGGGATCAAATACGTTGTCTGAACGTTTCTCCTTTGTATGTCATCCCTTGATTCAGTCTGAGCTGCAGAAACACAAGCACATCTTTCTGTCAAAACAAACGCCAAACAGAGGCACAGACACACACAGACACACACAGACACAGACACACACACACACACACACACACACACACACAGAGACACACAGACAGACAGACACACACACACACACACACACACACACATAGTGCGTTTCACTATCTTTGTGGGGACCCTTCATTGACATAATGCATTCCCTAGCCCCTTACCCTAACCTTAACCAATAACACTAAATGCCTAAACTTAACCCTTACCCTCACCCTCACCATAACCTAATTCTAACACTAATCCTAAAACCAAGTCTAAACCCTCAAATAGACCTTTAAACTTGTGAGGTCCAGCATTTTGGCCCCACAAAGCTGTCTGGACCCCAGAAGTATACTGTATTCCCAGTTTTTGGATCCCACGAATATAGTTAAAGAAGAACACACTCACACAGACACACACACACACACACACACACACACACACACACACACACACACACTAGCTTTCTTAAAGACACAGTGTGTTTTGATATTTCTTATTCTAATTTTCGACTGTAAATCTGCCTGTTAGTAGTTGTTGCAGAATAAGACATTATTTAGTGTTTTATAAAGTTATTATATGTGTACCATATCAAGTGTTTCTGAAGTTTGTATTCATTAAGTATTATTTGCTGAAAGTATCAACAGTAAAAGGTACATGCATCTTTCATGATGTTGTTTTATCTTGTTTCAATGCAATGTGAGCTGTGGTTGGCAGAGGAAGGCTGAGAGGTGTAATTATATCACCAGTGTGCCAGCTTTCTTGAGAATAGGCAGCTGTTTATTTTTCTCCAGAACTGGAATCTGAAATTACTGTGAAATGCATTTACTAGTTTAGTCATGTAGTCACTTAAACATGCCTGCACACAGAATTGAACTGATGCAGATTGCCACATCACAAGCTACCATACTGCTCAGTAGAAGACTTTGAACAGACTAACAAATACTGTAGAGTTTAGTTTGACTCATATTTTATTTGCTGATAAGAAAATGTATATTGACACCAGTGATTTAAAACCCCACATCTTAATATGTGTCTTTGGAAAGACTACTGGAATGTCTCTTAATATTTAATTATTGCTGCATAATTTCATGCATTCATATATTGCATTTTACTTCATTGAATCACATACACAGCAGAGCGTAAAGACAGGACACATAGGGAGAAAGAGTGGGCAGATGACATGCAACAGAAGTCCTCCATTCAAACCTCAATTCTCAAATGTTCAGCATTGTCATTTTACACATAAAGATGTACACGCATGCAAAAAATATCAATTCGGCATTCACTTTATACGTAGACAAAGCCAATTTCATGTTTTGCATCACCCGTTACTGTTAGAAACCAGGTGTGTCTTTGTTGCAAGCAATTACAAAATTCACAAAAGTTAAGACAAGTACAATCATAAGACGATAATGCAGATATGTGAAATGGGAGGATAACCGTAGCAATACCATAAAATGATTACTGTATATCAGCTCTTTGAAGGTGTCAGAGTGAAGCAATGGAGGCAGTCTTGTATTCAACTCAGACTCAACCTTGATGACTCAAACTCGGGGCCCGGACTTGGACTAGAACGCTGGTAATGGTGACTCTACTTGGACTCTGACTCCAACACTGGGGACTCAGGACTTAAATGCATTGATATTGAGAGTAAACTAGACTCGTTATAAACTAACAAGGTGTGTTAATTGATCTTGGTAGGTGGTGTATCCTCACAGCCTTTTGACAATCAGCTGATTGAGGCAGTAATTGCATGAGCTGGTATATAAGAGTGGAGCTGTCATTCAGTTGGGGCTCCTTTGCTGCTGAGTACAGTTAAGCTTGTGAATTGAAGTTGTTTTTTATATATTTAATTTTTTGCTCTGCTGTCAATCCTTGTACACCATCTGGTAAGGACAGGTCATGATTTGCTTGTGGAAAAGAAGAAAACATATCAGTTTGAATGATAACGGAAAATAAATGTGACAAACGAAAGAGATCAGTGGATTCTGAGTCTGGTTTAAGCACATCGACCGAAGCGCATTCCAAAGAACAGGAAGGGATCAAATACGTTGTCTGAACGTTTCTCCTTTGTATGTCATCCCTTGATTCAGTCTGAGCTGCAGAAACACAAACACATCTTTCTGTCAAAACAAACGCCAAACAGAGGCACACACACACACACACACACAGACACACACACACACACACACACACACACACACACACAGACAGACACACACACACACACACATAGTGCGTTTCACTATCTTTGTGGGGACCCGTCATTGACATAATGCATTCCCTAGCCCCTTACCCTAACCTTAACCAATAACACTAAATGCCTAAACTTAACCCTTACCCTCACCCTCACCATAACCTAATTCTAACCCTAATCCTAAAACCAAGTCTAAACCCTCAAACAGCCCTTTAAACTTGTGAGGTCCAGCATTTTGGCCCCACAAAGCTGTCCGGACCCCAGAAGTATACTGTATTCCCAGTTTTTGGATCCCACGAATATAGTTAAACAAGAACACACTCACACAGACACACACACACACACACACACACACACACTAGCTTTCTTAAAGGCACAGTGTGTTTTGATATTTTTTATTCTAATTTTGACTGTAAATCTGCCTGTTAGTAGTTGTTGCAGAATAAGACATTATTTAGTGTTTTATAAAGTTATTATACGTGTACCATATCAAGTGTTTCTGAAGTTTGTATTCATTAAGTATTATTTGCTTAAAGTATCAACAGTAAAAGGTACATGCATCTTTCATGATGTTGTTTTATCTTGTTTCAATGCAATGTGAGCTGCTGGTTGGCAGAGGAAGGCTGAGAGGTGTAATTATATCACCAGTGTGCCAGCTTTCTTGAGAATAGGCAGCTGTTTATTTTTCTCCAGAACTGGAATCTGAAATTACTGTGAAATGCATTTACTAGTTTAGTCATGTAGTCACTTAAACATGCCTGCACACAGAATTGAACTGATGCAGATTGCCACATCACAAGCTACCATACTGCTCAGTAGAAGACTTTGAACAGACTAACAAATACTGTAGAGTTTAGTTTGACTCATATTTTATTTGCTGATAAGAAAATGTATATTGACACCAGTGATTTAAAACCCCACATCTTAATATGTGTCTTTGGAAAGACTACTGGAATGTCTCTTAATATTTAATTATTGCTGCATAATTTCATGCATTCATATATTGCATTTTACTTCATTGAATCACATACACAGCAGAGCGTAAAGACAGGACACATAGGGAGAAAGAGTGGGCAGATGACATGCAACAGAAGTCCTCCATTCAAACCTCAATTCTCAAATGTTCAGCATTGTCATTTTACACATAAAGATGTACACGCATGCAAAAAATATCAATTCGGCATTCACTTTATACGTAGACAAAGCCAATTTCATGTTTTGCATCACCCGTTACTGTTAGAAACCAGGTGTGTCTTTGTTGCAAGCAATTACAAAATTCACAAAAGTTAAGACAAGTACAATCATAAGACAAGATAATGCAGATATGTGAAATGGGAGGATAACCGTAACAATACCATAAAATGATTACTGTATATCAGCTCTTTGAAGGTGTCAGAGTGAAGCAATGGAGGCAGTCTTGTATTCAACTCAGACTCAACCTTGATGACTCAAACTCGGGGCCCGGACTTGGACTAGAACGATGGTAATGGTGACTCTACTTGGACTCTGACTCCAACACTGGGGACTCAGGACTTGACTTTGGTGACTAGACTACAACACTAGGTAGACCCATGAAGACCTCTACTGCAGAGGGCCCAAAGAAAATTGCATTAATCGTCTGGGTCGTATAAGACATCAAACTACACCTTGTATGTCATATTCAATATTTACAGATCAATACAGATCAATACAGTGTAGATATTTACTTTTTAGTTGTTTAGAAGCAGAGAGAGGTCCTCTGTGTGATCGTAGGCCTGCCAGAAGATTTAGCTTTTATTTTGATGAATTGTGCATAAATGCATTGCACACACACACACACACACACACACAGACACACACACACACACTTTACCATTTAAATATTTCAGTGAGCTACTTTAGTCTAGGATCCAAGTGTCCAACTTATTTTTACCTATTTCATTTGGCTGCAAAAGTGATTGCAGTAACCTGGATGTGGGTCCTCAGAGTAAACAGCTTGAAGTTCACCCCTTTTCCTTGTTCCAACATATCCTGTAAAAGAAACAAATTAAAAAAAACAGAATGATGATTATACTGACCAGTGACCACTAGACTCTGGATGTGGTTTATGCGTAGTTCTGACATCAATACTGTGTGTAATGACCTAGAATCAAGACCATCCAGTGTAAGATGTTTACCAGGTGTGCAGTTTTTGTAAAACATTCCACATTCACAGCTGGTGTCTACGGTGTACATGGTGTAGAATTCTTTTTTGTATGATGCAGAAAACCTGCTCCATGTAGCGACACCTGTGGAAAACAAATTGTCAACCAAAAGTGAACATTTCTATAGGGTTAGTGAAAACGTGCGTGAGGTACTCAAGTATTGTATACCACAGCACCCTTTATTAAAACACTTACTGTCAAGCCACTGAAAATGTGCCCGTCTCCTGAAGGCGTTAGTGGACACAGTGTCCCTGAAGGTGGTACACACAAGAGCCAATGTTAAGTATGCCTTATCTCCTTCCTGGAGTACCACTTCGTTGAGGATTTCTGAATGCACACACGTTGGCAACTGTGAAATACAGGTCAGGCAAAATCAAGCATAGTAAAGGCAACACACTGACTACACTGTTGCCAGTACAATGGCAACAATCATTCAATTTGTATCAATCATTTTTGGGCATAAGTTAGCAGAAATATGAACATTAACAATTAATGGTGAGAACATCTAACATCATAATGCATTCCCCTGATGTTTTAGTTCCCCTGATGTTCAATAGGCAGTAATTCAGCAGTGTCCACAGGTTGGAGTTTAAAAATAAAAAACAATGTTAAATTGGTAGAGCGACAGATAGATATACTTTATTGATCCCCAAGGGGAAATTCAAGGTCCCAGTAGCTTACAGACATCGCACACAACATACACATACATCATAAACAGGATGATAAAATAACAAATCCACATGAATAATATGGACAATAAAAGTTACTAAATTAAAAAAAAAAAATTATATGAATGTACTAAGGGATGTGTAAGCATGAGACGCTTGCAGTGACAGGGCAATTATACTGTGCATAAGGTGCTCTATGAGAGTGTGTGTCATGGTGGTAGTGCAAATAAGTCCAATAGTGCAAGGATAAAGGATAAAGGGAGGGGTTGTGCACATGGGCTAATATAGCCAGTAAACAGTGTAAACGGTGTAAGCAGTAAACATTACCACCAATATGAAGCACCTGTCATCCTTTTAAAATGGAACCTTTTGAGGGAAAATTATTTTTTCCATATTATATTGTTGTTTTTTTCCATATTATAGTATTATAGTATAAAACAACCTTACGTTTTTTAATGATTCAATCAAAACAGGAGAAGGCCACTGGGTGTCCTCTGCCATCATCATGCTCACCTCATGTTCCCTCTTTCTGACCTTTGGGACCCTGTATATTGGCTGCAGTGAACCTTGGAGCAATGCTCTGGCCTCATTAGTCCAGTATGCAAACCTCTGTCCATGGCTTTTGAGTAAGATATTAGTAAAATAATAAAAAAGTAAACTAATGTAGAAGCAATGTATTTTAGGAAGTAACATTTAGAGTTGTCTTACCCGTCAATCTGGAACCGTTCCATTAGACTAATGCACCACCATTTTCGGATGTGTGCCATGTCCCTCTAAAAGAAATTATAGAATATTTAAGTTGAGGAGTAATGTTAATTTTCAGTTACAAATCACTACATCATTTGTCTGCAAAACATTAGCATGTCAATTACAGCAGAGTACAAAACAAAGTTATTAAACCAAGTTAAATAGTCCCACAAACAATACTTTGATGTGTGGTTAATACTGTAGTGCAAAGTACTTTCTAGATCATGCTTACTTAGACTTGTGGAAATTGTAAACAATTTACCAAAGTCAATGTGGTTAGGGTGGATTTATATTCCTCTTTTATACTTGCTCCTATGTGAGAGGAACAATACTGACCTCAATGAACCAAAATGGAGCCTCTGAGCTCAGGCTGAGTGCATACTGTAAAAAATATAAATAAAGTGTAAAAGGCAAAGCTCTGTGAGGTTATGGCATTTTCAGATAATAAAAAAACAACCTTTAAACAGATACTAAAAAGCAATTTACCATCAACATTAAGATGCCACAAGAATTTACAGTGGTTTGTTGAGGGAAACCCTGCAAAAATTGGGCAAAGTGTTAAATAGGCAATATAAAAGTTTTTGGGTCAAATCGGAAATATAGACGTGCATCCAAGTACATAAGTTGTTAGAGAGATGTACCTCAATGCCTTTGCCAAAATTAGTTGTCCACTGGCCCAGAGCAATGTGATGAGCTAAGTCACTGTCAAAATCAATCAGAAATACAAATTACACACATACTTGTAATAGTATCAGAAAAGAGAAGAGAATTCATATTACTCGATTCCATTATATTCAAAATACCATTGTGTGCTATTGATAGAGAAGAGTTACAATAGCCACCAACAGGGCTTAAACAAAACAAACTTATATAGCCATTGAATGAGGCTAAACTTTAAAACAGCCTTTGAACGAGGCTTTACTTTCATGCTTATGGAACCAAATACAAATCATAGTACCCTGTTGCAGACCTGTTGGTTGTGAATTTTGTTATTTGCCAAATCTGGACAATGAGCTGTGTACCTGCATTTTTGGAGTACTATGAATTCTATAGGATTCCCATACTGAACAAGCCACAGAACAGGGCTGATTGTTGTCATGTTACGAAACCTAAAGATGTTATGGTAACATGTAACAGGTAACTGTCGCCAAAGACATCTGGTTTGAGCGAGTCCAGCAAAAATAGCTCTCTCTTTGCTGGCTTCAGGACCTGTGAACCATTTTTAAAAGAACTACATTTACATACATCCTAAAACAAGAGTTAAATGTACAGAATAAACTTGAGTTCAATTTTTATTTAGACTGTTGATAGGGTTTGAAATTGACTCACACAAAGCAAATAGTGAGCTGCTTTTCCTGGCTGTCGACTCCAGGCAGGGATGATTATTGAGTCTTTTGACATGAGGTCACCCTGGCATTTAAAACAAGTGATTTTGCAGTATTGTATGTCAATGTCAAGTAACACAAAAAGTCACAGGAAAAAAGAACTTACAGGAAAAACAGCCATTGGGTTCTCTGTCTTCAACTTCCACGTTGGAACAACTAATTTCATTAGTTGGTCGCTCCTCTGTAATGTTGATGTCACCTGATGATTTTTTTTGGTTTTTTTAAATAGGAGGTGAGCAGAGTGCAAGTACACAAAGGAGTGTGAGGATTTGGGATAAAGCAGTCTTAAACCTTTGTACATATCCATGTGGTTATTATTTATACGTATTTCAGCTGCAGACTAAAGAACAAGGCACCCATCTCCTATATGCTTGTGTAGTGATCAATAAAGTATTTCTGAATCTGAAAAGAGAAATTAAAATGTGAAGTTACTTTTCAAAAAGCCTCTGCAGATAATTTCTCCACGTCTACCACGTAATTCTCCATGTCTACTTCTCCTTTGATATCTGGTGGAGGTTCTTCTATGTCGCTCACTAAAATAAAAGATAATGACAGTAGTCATGAGATCCTCAAGCAAAGGAATTAATATCTGACCCCAGGGTCAGGTCCTCTAATAAGAAAATAATGACAGAGCATGTATTCACTAAGGACATAAAGGATTTTCTACTTGCCAGCCATTTTGAAGACCTTTTTATGAAGATCCATGGTGACAACTGGTGGATTATGACCACAGTGCACACATGAGAAATCATACTGATGTGATGTCAGTGCTTCAAAATGCAGTATGGCATCACGACTGGGATAGGACATTTCATTAGTTTCCTCCAGGGTATCGATTATCCTCCCAACAGCAGTGTGGTTCTACAATGAGACATTTGGAAATAATATCAAAGGTGTATTGTATAAAATGTGCAGTGGGAATTATGTAATACATAACACATATATACAGTACATCCCTGTATGTCTTACTTTTTAAGTGAAAAACTGTAAGCATGTCGCTATATACTCTCCTGAGTGGTACTGTATTGTAAGTCACGTTGGATAAAAGCACTACACAATCAAATTAATTTAGTTTTTGACAGTGTTTTTTGCTCATTTTAAAAAATACACAACACATAACATTTTGTTGATATCTTTACAATGCACTGATGATGTATCTGAATTGAGTTGCATAAAAACAGACAAAGATGGATGCTCAAAATAATGTGGTCATCAAAGTTATGCACTCCTTCTTTCCATTCCTGATACCTGTAAAAGCTGCCACAAAGGCTGCAGCATCTACAATACGTAGACACATCTGACAAACAAAATGAAAAAAAAAAATAAGCAGATCAGAAAAAAAGATCATAGTCATTAGTCTAATATTACCATAACAAGATGCTCAATGTAGACTTTTGGACTTAAAAAAATATTTATATATATATATATATATATACCATTGCAAACAATGGAAATAACAGATACATCCATCCACACTGTATGACAATTGAAAGATGAGTCAAGAAGATATAATTTCATACACACCTTGTACAATTCCAGAGATCATGACGATCTTCGCTTTATGAGTAATGAGAATTGGCTCAGACAGAGGAACATTCCCTTGGCATTGAGCACAGAACGTCTCATATGGTATTAAGTGCCTGGGCAAGTCTTCAATTCTTGGTGGTGCACAAACATCCTGAGGCAAAACAGTTAACTTTTTACTCATCTCTATGTACTTCACAAGTCGAACAAGCAAATCGCCTTGAGGTGGATATAGAACATCGGATGGTTGCTCATCGTCATAGGAGTCAGCATCAGTGGTGTATGTGTCAAATGCCCCCTTTTCGGTTGTTCCAGTCACTGCAGGAGGCACAGCGGTTTCAGTCTCTGCTTTACATGCTTTGAGGTGCAAAAGTAAGTTGTCTCTCCTCACATAGCATTTCCAACAATGACAACAGTGGTAGTGTCCACTGGCTACACAGCCGACATTGCACTTATATATAGTAAAACCTGTAAAACAATAAAAAATGTTGATTAGATAAACTTTTAAAACGTTGAATTACTTTTAACCCTTGTGCCTAACTAAAAACATTTTCTCCTTTGCATTTTTTCTTCGAGCATTCTCCAGAACCAAATTGTACTCCCAGAGTTTTGTCGCATTGTCGTTTTAATTCTTTTTAACTTCCTTTGTGACTCCGTTACATGTCCTAGAGAATAGGCCGATCCTCCATTTTTAACAGGCTTTCAAATTTGACTGTAGTCTTTGAGTAATCTTCTCCCCCTCCCTCCCTTGCATTCGTCACGGTGCCACTGACTAAAAAGTGCAAAATGTGAAGGTTTGTCCCTCTTTGGCTGATGCATTTTAAAAATGGAGGCGCTACATGGTAAAATACATTTGTGTGACTCAGCATTGCACAATACCAGGGCCTCTCCTAAGTGGAATGCAGCCATCATTAATGGTTTTGAATACACCTGTGCTTTTCCTACTATGACATGTCAACATGTCTGTCGTGAAAAAGGTCAATTGAAATGTTTTTTTAATTCTGTGGTGTTGTAGCTCTCTTTCGATAGTCCAAATATAGTTTGCTGTATACAGTATGTACACATTATTATTACTCAGAGTTGCTTTTATTCAATTTGAATACATGTATTAACTTAAATTTCATTCATTCACAGTCATGAGGCGATACCAGAATATATTTCTAGTCAGTTATTCCACTAAAACATGATATTTAATATCACATTGTATGTTTTCCAAAAAAAAATACGTGCATGTTTAACGGGGTCCGCTTGTGGCCCTGTAAATGAGGGACCAGCTTATAGAAGTCTCCCTTCTTCTCACAAAGGGGACACTTGTACTGTGAATCAGATGTCAGTAGCAACTGAGGCTCAGGCTGTGCTCTGGCAGAACAGACTGAAGAGAAGAGGAAGAAATTATATATTCAACACAATAGTAGTAAAAGAAGCTTTAACTTTTGAATGTAGCCAATTCTCAATAATTCAAATTACATTAAAGTGACTATGTCACTTTGTAGTGTTTCTGAAACTCTGTCATTTTTCATTTAATAAAAAATATCATCATGCGAAGTACCTCACAAAAACGCTCACACACACTACCTTAGCATACATGTGCTGACACACAGCCTTTTAACTAAAAGCTATTGTCAACCTGAAATCAATAGCCGTAGATAATAGCCTAATATTAATTTTAAACAAACTGTAACAGGCTAAATAACTCCATATTGCTATTATCAGTAGCTTACCTGGTGCTTCCTGGGAGTTGTTGCCGCCATAACTCAATATGCAACAACTAGCCGTACCTTATTGTCTGAAAGTCGGAAGTTGTGTGCCACCGGGGGCGTGGCGTGAGCCAGCCGCAACTGGACCCTTCTCACATTTTTTGCAAAATGTTTTTCAATTACAAGGCAGCAAAGTAGTTTTTCTCTCCAAGTTTGTCATTTTTTGACTGACTCTCCACCCCTGTCTCTTCATGCCACTGTTCTCTCTCTGCTGTAATGCTCTTTGCTCTTTATTTTGTATTTATATCTTTATTTTTAATTGAATACATACTGTGTACATATACTTATACTTATATTGTTTATACCTATACTTATATTGTTTAATATTCCATCTAGAGTATGTGTGACGTGCACCAACAACACCATATCAAATTCCTTGTATATGTTAAAAAACGTACTTGGCAATAAAACCCTTTCTGATTCTGATTCTGATCAGTGTGACTTGAGTTGTGTATTTTCTCCTGTGAACACCAGAGGGCAGCATATAATTAAGCAACTATTCATGTGTCCAAATATGAAGTTTGGTAGCACACATAAAGCCTTCCTTCTTAAAGAGTAGCCAGGCCACAGAATGTACAACCCCAGAGGAAACTCCCTCCATCAATCTTTCCACAGAGGAGCATGTTCAATACGTTTAGCAAGATGTAACACAATCACATGTACAACAGTCTCTGGTACATCACAAGATGGGCAACCTGGACCCACATTCAGCTCTACTAGGGCCAGAAACATGTTCATTACCAGAAAGGAGAAAGAAAGGGAGAAAGGAAGAGAAACAAGGCAGAAAGAGAAAGACAGAGACAAGGGAGAAAGAGAGAGAAACAAGGCAGAAAGAGAGAGACAAGGGAGAAAGAGAGAGAAACAAGGCAGAAAGAGAGAGACAAACAAGGGAGAAAGAGAGAGACAAGGGAGAAAGAGAGAGACAAAGCATAAGAGAAAGAAGGGAGAAAGAAGACAGAAGAGAGAAAGAAAGTAAGAACAAATGAAAGATGCATGTACCTTTTACTGTTGATACTTTTAGCAAATAATACTTAATGAATACAAACTGCAGAAACACTTGATATGGTACACGTATAATAACTATAAAACACTAAATAATGTCTTATTCTGCAACAACTACTAACAGGCAGATTTACAGTCAAAATTAGAATAAAAAATATCAAAACACACTGTGCCTTTAAGAAAGCTAGTGTGTGTGTGTGTGTGTGTGTGTGTGTGTGTGTGTGTGTGTGTGTGTGTGTGTGTGTGTGTGTGTGTGTGTGTGTGTGTCTGTGTGTGTGTGTGTCTCATAACATAACATGCTCTGATTCACTTCAGATGTTTTTAGAGATCAGTGAAAAGTGCAGTTTTGGGGTTTGGTTTGGCAGAAAGATGTGCTTGTGTTTCTGCAGCTCAGACTTGTTGGCTCTAGTTGTGTGAATCAAGGGATGACATACAAAGGAGAAACGTTCAGACAACGTATTTGATTCCTTCCTGTTCTTTGGAATGCGCTTCGGTCGACGCGCTTAAACCAGACTCAGAATCCACTGATCTCTTTCATTTGTCACATTTATTTTCCGTTATCAT
This sequence comes from Sander vitreus, assembly GCF_031162955.1. NCBI lineage: Eukaryota > Metazoa > Chordata > Actinopteri > Perciformes > Percidae > Sander > Sander vitreus. The sequence goes on along the minus strand of NC_135869.1, from coordinate 1,013,609 downwards.
TCAAACTTCATTTTGATATGTTTTCTTCTTTTCCACAAGCAAATCATGACCTGTCCTTACCAGATGGTGTACAAGGATTGACAGCAGAGCAAAAATTAAATATATAAAAAACAACTTCAATTCACAAGCTTAACTGTTCTGAGCAGTACTCAGCGGTCATTAAACAGTGTGGCTACAAACCAAAGGAGCCCCAACTGAATGACAGCTCCGCTCTTATATACCAGCTGATGCAATTACTGCCTGAAGATACACCACCTACCAATATCAATTAACACAACTTGTGAGTTCATAATGAGTTTAGTTTACGTTCATTATCAATGCCAAACGTCCATACGTTTTTATGCCAAAAAGTTAGTTGTGTCATCTCCATTGCATTTCCTGTCGTCCTGTCCTTCTCCGTGCTATGAGACATTAGGAGGCCAAATCACACTCATTTACACAGCCAGCGTTTCCTCTGACCTGCCTGTGTCTCCCTGCAACACACACACTACATACAAGGCCCTCCTGCTTGTATCAGGTTAGGGTTATCTATTGGCTGAGCACGCTGTCTTTCTCCAGACATCACTTCATGTCCATTTTGCTGTCAATAAGTCACATCAATATATAAAAACCCAATGAAAGCTATTCATCCATGCTCTATGCACCCTGGGCGGACGCCTTACAATAATATCCAAATGCGCAAATGAGAATCTACACAGTATGTATTTACATTTACTCTGTTCTGTCCTTATTTTTGGGTCCTTCATTCAATGTTTAGAATATGTAGCAATGAAGTAACACAGTCAGGAAAGTGGCAGCGTCTGCAACATCGCGGATGCTGAACACCAAAGAGGAAGAAGCTAGTCAGGGAGACAGCCTCTGATTGGTCGACACACTCACCCCACAACATCCTGGTAGTCAAGATGGCAGGGGCTAACGATAAACAATACCTTCATACGTATAAATAAATAACGATAAAGTGGTGGATTTATCGTTCTGCAATTATTGTGCAAAGTCTCCGAAAAGACTGAAGTTTCAGGCTGAATTATAAAGTTTCTGGAAGGGCTACAATCGCACTGAAGCCCTCTTTGGAAAGACCTAGATGTTAGTTGTCATGCTAAACAAACAGTACTTGCTTGAAGCAATGCGGAGATATAGAAGATTATGGATTCATAGTTATCGCTTTATCGTACAAAGACACTGCAGTTCTGGGATGGATTAACACGCTTCTGGCAGGCTTACTATCACATGGAGGACCTCTCTCTGCTTCTAAACAACTAAAAAGTAATTAGAGGTCTTCATGGGTCTACGTCTTGAGTCCCCAGTGTTGGAGTCAGAGTCCAAGTAGAGTCACCATTACCAGCGTTCTAGTCCAAGTCCGGGTCCTCAGTTTGAGTCATCAAGGTTGAGTCTGAGTTGAATACAAGCCTCCATTGCTCCACTCTGGCACCTTCAAAGAGCTCATATACAAAAAGAAGAGGGTCTACATTAAACAAAAATGACACCACTGTGACCATTCCAAAGGGAGTTTATTTACTGATTTTGATGAATGTAACATTTAGCGGTGTTTTTTTCTAGCAGTGGTTGCAAAACCGTGAAGGCGAACTTCAAAACTATATATATCAATATCTTACATCAAATTGGTATGACCTATTGCACATAAAAGAAGTCAGAAACATCATCCAACTTCCGAGACCTATTTCATGAATGCTCGAGTTTTTGAGATTTTAGAAATCTAGTTCTCCACTGGGTCTACCCAAATCTAAGAACCCAGGACACATATGGGTTTGGATCCACGGTTCTGTATGTGTGTATTCAAAGTGCATCGGTAGCCACAAGGTGGTACTAAATGACCTACGCAAGCAAGATTACCGATGCGCAGGAGGTGAAGGCTCAAAGAGCACAGGTCAGGCAGCAACTGAACGATTCTAGCGGGACTTTAAAGCTGAAAAAACGAGTGGATTTACCATGCTGTTTTAATCAGCAAGAGAGGAAGAGCAGAAAACCTGGATAGATTTTACCAACCTTCTTGGCAAATAGGATGGCCAGGCACAGGGGAAAGGCTACTAACGTTACATTAGTTAAGACACAAGCTTATGTTGTGACAAGTTGTTCATTACAGTTGACTTGTTAATCAGTCCCTCCAGGATTTCGCGATGTCGCAGTTCACGTGAATTCAACCAAGCACTGCAACTTCTCCACACATTTGACCAATAAGCGGAGTTTCCCGCGACTTCAACCAATCCCAGCAGTCCCATGTGCCATACTTTGTATCAGTATGTGACTCTGAGAGCCACTGACCAAGTGGGAGTGAGAACTGGTTGACGTAACATACGCACGTCGCCAAATTAATTTCCTTGTTTCTGATATGAAGACGAGACGTGTGTGACTCGAACATCTCACATTTACCAACAAAACGTACAGCAAAAGACCGTGCAAAACATTTCAGACCGTCCTGCCAACCAGTATACATTTTATCACCAATGTACGCTGTAATGATTTTTCAATCTAAAGTTGCTGAAAGCTGCTGTTTCGATCCTGTCGGCTCACTGCAGCGGGCGGGGCTGCCGCTCAGTTCCCCCTGCGACTGACGTGCGCACACACATACAAACACACACACAAACACACACACAAACAAACACACACACACACACACACACACACACACACACACACACACACACACACACACACACACACACACACACACACACACACACACACACACACACACACACACACACACACACACACAAATACACACTATGGATGCAGGAAAAACCAGAGATGAGACGACACAATGACCTAAATTGTGGACAGCTACGCTCGTTGTAAGTGCAATAATAAGTGAAAGCCCAATAAGTACTTTATTAAAATGTATAAATGTGTGTCCCAGGCCAGGTTAGGAAATTAACTAACAATGTAAAGATCAACAAGCCACTGACACGTATGTTCAAATTTGATTCATTCAATAAATTATTACTTTTTGTCAGCCATTTTCATATTATACCATCATTTGCAGCATCCTGAGCCTTTTTGGTAAGGTTACTAGAAAAATCAGCCCACAGTAGTTTTATTCTCCCCAAACCAAGTTTCCTTTTTATTTTTAAAGACCTATACCAAACAAAATCGCAACTTCTTTTTGCAACTTTCACTGTCTCTCGCAACTTCATTGCAACAAAAATACAAAAGACATCGCAACTTTTATCGGAATTTTTTACAAAAGCTCCCACGAAATCAGGCATTTTGGGCCGCAACAAACTCAAGAAAAGGCCGCAAAATCCGGGAGGGAGTGGTTAATCAGTGCCGCTGATCGAGTCTGACAGGTCGAGATAGGCCAGCCTATCATTCCATCTACCATTTTATTTTGGGTAGTCTGGATCCACGGAAGTACTGTACATTTCCTGGATAAAATCTGACATCCTGCATTTGGATGTCTGCTCTCTGTGTGTTGCCGTTCTCAAACTCCGTTCTCTTCAGGAAACAATAACAACCTTTGAGCTAGCAAGCTACCAATGAAAACTTCTGAAGAAAATTTGGATGTTTTTTTTCAGGCAATGCTTTTAAAGGTTGACAAAGAATATTTTTAGGGCATTTCCTCTCTAACTAGGACGTTTTGTGACCGATTGGTGGGATTGCTGTGGACAAAGTACACACGGAGATACACTGGTAAGAGATAATGAGGTTTAACCATGTATCAGCTAATTTAAATAGCTCACGTTACTGTATTGTGTCAACAGTTCACTTCATTTAATATTGTATGTGGCGTTTTCTTTTGCGGGGTGCAAATGTTCCACCAAAACAAGTTCCTTCCTGAGACTATTTAGCAGAGCCACCGTCGCTGCGGCCGGAGCTTAGCGCCGCCCAAGACTGTTGGGATTGGTTTAAAGAAATGCAAACAACCCAGAGAGTTTTTGTCTCCTAACGCAGACATGGTTTTTCTCGAAGGTAGCCCATTTACCAGGTACCTTCGTAAGTCTAACTGATTCCACAGATGTCTTATCGAATGCCAAGGAACATCACTGGTGTGTCAGAAGCATCGGAAGATGTTTTTCACTCATAACAACTGAATCATTACATGCAGAGAGACAATATGCAAAATCCACTGTAAAAACAAAACAATATATACAGTACAACTGAAATATATGGTAAACTAGAAGTCAAACCCACATAAAATGTACTTTGTTTGAGGCACTTTTCCTTGGCCCCTGATTGGCTGCTTGCAGCTTCATTTTGGTTTCTAACCTGTGATTGGTTGGCTCTCTGTGCCTTCTTTCGTCAAACTGGCTAGATAACAGATGACATGTGTTTAAGGGGAGGGGACTACACAGACTTTATAATATATAAAAATGAAATGACAAAGTATTCAACAACAAGACATCACCAGCAACAAGACATCAGATGAACTGCTTTAAAAAGAAAAAGATGTCGGGCACTCATCCTGGTAAGTTTATTTCATTTACAGAACTCTTACTCAGTGTAGTGTTTGATAAATCAGCAAAGAAAAAACTTGTTCTCTTATTATTGCTGTTTTCAACCAGATCTCATTGAAAACATTATAGCCTCCATGCTTTATTTTACTAACACTTTATGCTGTATTAACTTTGTTGTATTAACTTTATGTTTCTGTAGTTTTACAGTCTTTACAGACCTTGTTTCTTGTATGAGATCCACATTTTATTTGCCATTATTGCATTGTGTTGTATTACATTTTTAAAACAGTTGTTTACATTTTTATTTGACTTCATGATTTTACATATTTAACAACGGAAGGTTAGTGGAAGGATACACGTGTTACCAAGTCCGGTTTTCAAAATTAGGTGTTAACAAAGGGTATATACAGTGCTAAGCATTAGTGAATACACCCATGCTAAAGTTGACTAAAAAGAGGAATAAAAAATCATCTTTTGGAAATTGAGCCTTAATTAAAAAAAGTATTTGTGAATGAATAATGTATCGTAAATAAATAAATGTTCTTCCTTAAAATACAGGGGTCATAAGTATACACACCCTTATGTTTAAATTCCCATAGAGGCAGGCAGTTTTTTATTTTTATTTACCTAGAGATTATTTCAGTAAGCCTAATAGCTGGTTTGATTTGCATTTAGAGATGATCTTATGGAAAGTACCCCATGCCAATCTCTAGGTATGGTGAAGGGTATGTGATGATGTGGGAGGGCTATTTTAATTCCAAAGGCCAAAGGAACTTCATGAGGATGCATAGTATCCTGGATCCATGAAATAACTGGCCTTTAAAAATAAAAATCTGCCTGCCTCTATGGGAATTTAACATAGGGGTGTACTGACTTATACCCCCTGTATTTTAAGGAAGGACATTTATTTATTTACGATACATTATTCATTCACAAAGAAAATTGGTGTCCTTAAAGGTTGGATTTTTCCTCATATTTTTAAGGCATTAAGATTTCCAAAAGATGATTTTTTTATTCCTCTTTTTAGTCAACTTTAGCATGGGTGTATTCACTAACGCTTAGCACTGTATATATAAAATATAGGGAAATAGGATGTTTCGGGACACATGCTGAAAGCTCTCCGTCTCGCTGTGACTCTCATAATCCTACACCATGTGGCGCTGCAGGTGTAGCTAGTTAACAGATACATTACGCGGCACATAGGCTCCGCGAACGGTCCGCATACACGTTCAATGTAGCCAAAGCGTAAGACTCAGCTTTAACAGTTGATAATCTTAAGATTTGGAACAGTTTTAGTACACAACACTGAGTTGAAAACAGCCAGCGGCGGTTGACTAGCTGTGGGTCCAGATACACGTTTTTAATATTTATCCATAAAATGCAATAAAATAATTCAGATTTGTAGACAAATAGCTTTGTTATATGAACTGCAAGAGCTGAACTGTTTCTGCATTACAAGCCCCCTCAGGTCTGTTAGATTGTGACCGAACTTTTTGTGGTTTGAAACAATCAAAAGAAGTCTTTAAATATTAATGACTGTTTAAATTCTCCAACAGAGCCGACTGAGCCCAAACTGAAGATTATGCTCGTTGGATTGACTGGAGTTGGGAAGACTTCAGTCATGAACACCCTTCTGCGAATAAAGGATCAAAAACATGGACCTAGCCCTTCTTCACAGACAACAGAGTGCAAGATGGCGACAGTACAGCGTGGTGACCAAGAACTGGTTATTATCGATACTCCGGGTGTGCTGAATACTGAGAAAACAGAAGAAGAGGTGAAGAAAGACATTGCGGAAAGCATCGCAGATGCTGCTCTTGATGGCGGTCCTCATGTGTTCCTGTTGGTGCTGCGGTCGGATAGTTTTTCAGAGGAAGAAAAAGAAGCAGTGGAAATCATCCAGAAGATCTTTGGTGATGAGTTCAAAGACTACACTTTGGTCTTGTTCACCCGTGGAGGTGAATATGTACCTACGCGCGAAGAAGTGGAGAACCTTGAATGCCTTAAGAAGTTCATTCATGGAGATGATTCTTTTCATTCTTTTGAAAATAATGAATGTAAGAATGTAAAGGGTGAAGAAAAGGAAAAGCAAGTATCTGATCTAGTTGAGAAGATCAACAAAATGGTTGCGAAAAACAGGAAGCAAAACAGGCCGCGTTACACCAACAAAATGTTGAGAAAGGCACAGGAAATCCAAAAACAAATAGAGAAGGAAATGGAGAAGTCAGAACATAATGGCACGAAGGCAGATATTCTGTCTAAAGTGGCTGAGAATATTTTTACTGGGGTTTTGGGCGGGCAATGGGTGAGTTTAGTGAACCATGTTTTTGAAATTGTCGAGAAAGAAGTGAAAGCTAAACGTGCCTAAAAATAAGCGGAAGATTCACCAGAATTTGAAAAGTTATGAAACAGAAAAATCTAAACGGTACAAAAGTGTGTAAGGTGGTGGCCAGGTTAGCTCAGTGGGTAGAGCAGGCACCCATATATAGAGGTGTATGCCTCAGCGCAGAAGGTCCAGGGTTTGAGTCCGACCTGTGACAATTTCCTGCATATCTTTCCCCCTCTCTCTTCATGTCTAGCTGTCCTATCCATTAAAAAAGGCAGAAATGCCCCAAAACAATCTTAAAAAAAAGTGTATAAGGGACCGGTATTTATGGAATGGACCACCAGAGGAAAATAAGGGAGGGTCATGTCCTTTTATTCTTTGCTGAGGGGAGGGTCAACCAACATTTTTTAGTCGGGGGGGTCACCCAACTTTTGTATTCATGAAAGGAGAAACATTTCAAAGTGGCTTGTTTGGTGCATATTTTGTAACTTTCAGTCTCGGCCCCCCATCAGCACCCTAGAAGATGGGTCTGACCGCATACGTGGAGTTTGCTTGGGGCACGTTGGGCTGAAACTGGTAATTGCATTGTTTAAAAAATGAGTGGAATAATTATGTTTGGCATGACCAGATATTTTATAAATATTTTAAATAACAGAAAACAACTAACTGGTGGTAGGTAATACATCTGATTTCATATACTGCTTTAGTAAAAAAAAAAATTACCTGGCTGACGATGGGAGCAGCAGGACTCAAAAAAATAAAATTACTGTTGCACTAGTCTGGACATCTTGCCATGCCAACCTTGCAATAAAGGTTTCCTAAATGCCATGTATGTAAATTTGATGTCAGCTTGATTGCGCGCTTTGTGTAGATTTGGACTACGTTCATTCCACTTTGTTGTGGTAACTAAGTGGAGTTCACCTGTTTGGAGCTGGCTGGTGAATGTGACGCCTTGCTGGATACACCGTGACCCTTTTTGTGGATCTACTGATCGCTGTGGATTACTTTTTTTTCGTGTCATTGGATTACGGCAAACTACGGATCTTTTTTCTTCACGTGTTTTAAAGTTTTATGGTGTGATTGCATTGCATTTGGAGAGGCATCTCAACAGACTGTAGGTCGAACACTGACTGTTACATTTTAGTTGAATTATTCCGCCACCATCTGTCTATTGCATTCCAAGACAGTTGTGCTGCGATTGGCGATTGATTATTACCCATATGTGCTTTGTTGAATGGTATCAATGTTTTATTGTTTTATTTCATGTGAATACTAGTTTACTAGATGAGTAACTTAGTATTTGAAGTAATGCAGTAATGCAGGAAGTGTGCATTTAGTTTCCATGCTTATTGTGTTTCCCCAACAATGCTAGTGAGTAAATCTACTGAAATGGCCACCACACCATAACAGAGGACTGTGATGCGTAAAATGAGAATGCAGAGGTTAACCTATGTATGTCATAGCTATAAAAAAACAAAAAAAACAATGGGCTTCTGTATGTCTTTACCAAGCCAAACTAGGACAGAAGGAATCAATAAAATGTTGGAGAGGGTCATCCTTCTTTTCCTAATCATTTTGGAGAGTCATAGAGAATTTATTGCTGGCGAAGGGAGGGTCAAGTCTACTTTGACGAAAGATCCCAGAACTCCTCCGGTGAGAGCTCTGCGTATGTACTGCACGAAGAATTTGACTTTGGCATACACATTGCATGTATTTTCAAAGTGTAAAACCGTGTTATTTGTACGCTTTTGAGTGAGACTGGGTTGAAGGTGAATGAATCTATTTTTTTATTAAGCTTTTTTACAATGAGTGAATGAATAGTCTATTATTCTATGATCTGAACTATTGCTGAATAATTGCTAGGTTTTCCCAATAAATCATAAATTATAGCCTAATAAGGTTAATAACAATTAAAAGTAAAGGTACTTGTGTGAAGAAAAAGCAGAAGTGCCGGTACTCAGGCACTGAGTATGTTTGTTACGCAACTTTAGTAATGTACATAAGGGACCGTTCGGTATTTATGGAATGGACCACCGGAGGAAAATAGGGAAGGGTCATGTCTTTTTATTCTTTGTTGAGGGGAGGGTCATCCATTTTTTTTAGTCTAGGGGGGAGGGTCACCCAACTTTTGTATTCGTGAGAACAGCAACATTTCAAAGTGGCTTGTTTGGTGCATATTTATCCATGTAGCTCCATGTAGCTCTCTCAGTCTCGGCCCCTATCGCTAGCAGATGGGTCCCTCCCTATTTAGTCAGCCAGACAATTTGAACTGTAGCTTTAGAGACCGTGGGATCTCCCAAACTGAATAAATCCCGCTCGCACATATGAACACAAAACTGCTTTGCTTGCTCCATCGTGTTGTAACTAAGACGTCTGATGAAAAAATAATTGTATTCATTAGCATGATTGCCGTACTGTTTAGTTCAAAAACATCCAAAACAACGTACGAAAACATACCAGACGCAAGCTTTTATTTTGAAAAGTCAAAGCTTGCGAAACTGCACCAAGCCGGGAGGGCATGAGACGGGGGGGCTCCAGGCTGCAGCCATACCCGACTCAAATATCCTTTCGGTCCCGGTGATATTATTATTATATATATTATAGCTTTTTTATATATTTTATATATTTTGATATATATATATATATATATATATATATATATATATATATATATATATATATATATATATATAAAACGACAGCCTTTTCAATGCATTTGAGAAGGAAGGAGTGGTAGCATGCAAGCTCCCAAATTGACGCTCGTCTGAGAAATGGAGTTTTGGCTAATGTTTAGCTTTGGCAGCTTTACCTATGTGCTAAATTATACAACGACTGAGGAAGTCTAGTGACGAGTCCATAGCAACCAGTGTTGAATTACCCAGTGCTTGCTGAATGGTCTCAATGTTTTATTATTTTATTTCATGTGAATACTAATTTATTAGAGGTGTAACTTAGTATTTGAAGTAATGCAGTAATGCAGGAAGTGTGCATTTAGTTTCCATGCTTATTGTGTTTCCACAACAATGTTAGTGAGTAAATCTACTGAAATGGCCCCCACACAATAACAGAGGAGTGGGATGCGTAAGATGAGAATTCAGAGGTTTAGTCACGTATGTCATGGCTGTAAAAAAAAACAATGGCTATCTATGTGTCTTTGCCAAGTGCGAACCAGTACAGAAGGCATTGATACATTGATGGGGAGGGTCATCCCTTTTTTTCATATCATTTTGGACGGTCATCCCAAATGTATTGCTGGTGAAGGGAGGGTCAGGTCTATTTTCACTAAAGATCCCAAAACTTCTCCGGTGGCCCCTGAAATAAAGTCCCTAATTAAAATAGGTCAATGTTGACTTTTGGTTTCAGACGGGACAGGAACAGCGTTTTCCTGGATAAAAGTCCTGTGTTTGTTTGACCCATCCACCCCGACCTCCCTACGTCACCTGGCATTACCTTAAATTCTAGAAGAAAATTTTGTTTTTCTTGCATACTTCCACAGTCAACAAAGTGCAAAAACAGAGATTTTTTGATTAATTGATTATTTCCCTGTGGAGGCATGTGAGTTTGATACAAATTGTATTTAGGAGAGAAACCTGAGTACAAGTGTCCTAGATAGGAGAATTAAACTCTCAGGGTTGTTTGCATTTATTTAAACCAATCACAATGGTCTTGGACTAAGCTCCAGACGCAGCGACGGTGGCTCTGCTAAATAGTCTCAGTAAGGGACTTGTTCTGGAGGAACATTTGCACCCCGCTAAAGAAAACACCACATACAATAATAAATGAAGTTAACTGTTGACACAATACAATAACGTGAGCTCTTTAAATTAGCTGATACATGGTTAAACCTCATTGGCTCTTACCAGTGTATCTCCGTGTGTACTTCCTCCACAGCAATCCCACCAATCAGTCCCAAAACGTCCCAGTTAGAGAGGAACCCTTATGCAACAAAAATATATTTCTCAATATATGACGTGACAATATATTTCATGTGTCTTCATATATTGTGAAATTTACATAGTAATTATGTAGTTATATAGTAATATATTATATATATATGTAAGTTATATATTGCAATATATGGGAAAATACTGCAATTATTGCCGTTTTCATATATTGAATAAATACATATTTTTATATTATTTAATATATTGTTATGTATATTGAAATATGTCCCACATTATATGAGATTATATATTGGAAGAGGCATTGTATATATGTAAATATATATGTAAGATTATATGAGATAATATACTTCAATGTTCAAGATAATATAATCAGATTTATATGGGAACATATATGTCTGAAATATATTGATTGATATTAAATAATATATTATATATAATTATCATTTTATATATTGTATACATGTTAAATATGAAATAATATAATGTACAATGTCTGTTGTCTGGCTATATATATATATATATATATATATATATATATATATATGTCAAAATATAATAGATTGAATAATACATCAATATAGTTCACATTAACTGAATGAGGTTTATTTCAAAATTCTGTATTCTGTTTGTTCTCAGGTCAATGTCCCTTCAGCTGCGAAGGGACATTGACCTCAGAACAAACAGAATGAAAAGCATGTCACCATGGTTCCATCTGAAGCTTATGTACACATAATGTGCTTGGCAAATGGCAAACTGGTTTGCTGGTAGGGTTGTGCCATATATGCAATATCATTCTTTTTTTTTATTTTTTTTTTACATTTTATATTTCAATGTGATCCAATAGATAGCAACAACAACAACAACTATAAATGAACAAAAATACTTCAAAACATAAATAAAACATTTCCAAAAGGAAAACTGTCCTTCATTGTAATAAAATAAAAAAAGTCTTCAGTGCAACAAAAACAGACCAATCCATCAATGGAAAAAACAGGACAACAATCCATTAGTGCAGTGTTATGGATCCCGCATGCTAACTTATCAAGACCCACTCTGATTGGCCATCCTTGGTCAGTCCTACAGTTCCATGGACTTTTTCTTCTCCTGGTGTCTTAACTCACAGATCCTTTTGTTTATGGCCGTTCGTATGTCTGGAATCTTTGCCTATGGGTGTTGCTGAACAACTGCATCTGTAAAAGATAATAAAATAAGAAAGACATCCACGTTAGCCTCCGATAGTTGCAAAAGATGAGGTGGATCCTAATACTGGTAATATTTTTCTTGTATGCCTAGTCCTCGCTCTTCAGTGGGTTACCTGTAAATAGTTCAGTATGAAATCAGAATTGGCTTCTCAAGGAACCAAAGAACGAGTTGGGGTTCTCCAAGGGGCTTTTAGAGTAGGTTATACTACTGTGTCCACTTTGTTATCCAGGAAGTATTGTGGTCAGTGAAAGCAACTGTACTTTTCCGTAGCGTCTGCCTATGGGAGGTGAATTGGTGCTGGGATTTTAAAGCTACAGGGGATCCATTTTAATGGGGATAAAATGTTAGATGTATTATGACTAGATAGAGAAATTGCTTTATATTTAAAATAATATCAAAGCTGTTAAAGCTTTTTATTTTAATTGAAATGTAATCCTTCTTGATTACTATCTGTTAAGAAAATTGAGCAAATAAGTACTGGTAGTCCTGGGTCAGACCAAATGTTGAGTGGGATAATTTGGTGGAAAAATATTATCTTTGCCATCCACTTTGCAGGCGGTCAGCATTTGACACTTATCTCCCTCCCTTTTTTAAGAGAGTTCCTTGGAGTACCTTTTTTGCTACGATTTATTAAATATTGTTACATGAAGTACAGCCTAATTATAATGCATATCAAACATACACAAGCAGAATATATGTATATATATATATATATATATATAAATAAGACAGTTTGACAAAACACACAGTTCAGTGCTAAATTTAGAAAGTGTAGTCTTCTTGAAAAGAGTGGTACAGGGCAGGAAACAGGTTTTTGATGTGATGGATTTCAAAAGGAAATGTATGTTAGTTGATCTGCCACATTATGCCAAACTTTATGCATGTATACCTCCACGTTCCAGTGTGGAGGACTGAAACGTCATGTGGAGGAATAAAATGTTGATGATGAAACGTCATGTGGGGGTCTAAAAAGTGGACTCAAAGATTTAAAAACATTTAAAACATTAATTTATAATACTCTGTCATCTACATTTTACAATATACTGTATGAATCAATACACAGCCATATATGGTCCATCCATATGGCTATATAATGTAAAATATAATGAATGTCATGCAAAAATGTGATTTGGACTATTGTTGATCAAGCTCTGTAAACCTATGCATGAGCTAATTGCTTAACTCCATTATGTCTTATGATTGTACTTGTACTGTACTGTCTATGCCGAATTGATATTTTTTGCATGCGTGTACATCTTTATGTGTAAAATGACAATGCTGAACATTTGAGAATTGAGGTTTGAATGGAGGACTTCTGTTGCATGTCATCTGCCCACTCTTTCTCCCTATGTGTCCTGTCTTTACGCTCTGCTGTGTATATGATTCAATAAAGTAAAATGCAATAATGAATGCATGAAATTATGCAGCAATAATTAAATATTAACAGACATTCCATTCCTGTACTCTATCTACGAGACAAATATTAAGGTGTGGGGTAAATCATTTGGTGTCAATATTAATTTTCTTCATCAGCAAATAAAATATGAGTAAAACTAAACTCTACAGTATTTGTGTGTCTTTTCTTTCCTGGTAACATACTTTCAGCCCAAGTAAAGACACTTTACCATGGTGAATAAAAAGAAAAGACTTGGGAATACACAAGGTAGTAAGTGCAACATTTCTAGTCTGGAAATTGTGTTAATGGATAAGTGTTCAGAATTTAAATGCATGATGTCTATAGCTATACATTTTGCCTGCTACTAAGCTGTAATGTAATGTGCCTATGGTGGAAAGGAATTGTAGAATACTTGTTGAAAAGACTGCTGCCTGCATTCACATCTATGTGAAACTCTCTGGTAGTGAAAATAGAATTATGTTGATGTCTCATTGACATTGCCTGTGCCTTGTCCAGACAACAGAGTTCACTTATTTACAGATTCACATGACAAATGTTCACATAGGTCACAAGTCAGCTTGTTATCCAGCAGTTAGTCTGCCAGCTACCTCTGTCCCGAGCTAGCCAGACTTCAGTTGGCAGCAATCAATCATTTTAATTATTCACATGAAATTGTACAAGGTACAAACTCCGGTGTAATGCAATCCAGTCAGCTCCTTTAATTTGTGCATTATGTAAGGGGGTAATGCCCAACGAGGTGTCCATGATCAGAAAGTAATGGAGACTAAATAGCGACTGGACCTCCTTTAACCTCCCTACATCAATGTCCCTCTTGATCCCCTAGATGCATTTGGGCCTAAATATCAGTTGCACTGGCTAACAGTGTTTGCGGCTCAGAAACTACACTGCAAGGGTATTTTTACAAGTAATTTTGCCCGTTGCTTAATATGAGCTTAGCTTTCTCTCAATATGTGAACACTTCAAGGCCCCTTATGTGCTTTAACTGGATGCTGAATAACTCAGAATAACCTTTATCAATTATGTGGATGCAAGCCTGGCATGTAATGTGTCTTAATAGGCTCGTTCGAGATAAACTGCGCCTCGCCAGTGGAAGAGAGCAGGCAGTAGCAGCCGGGGTCAAGTTGGACAGTTTCCAGCCATTTCCAGCAGCCTTCAGGCTGAACAGGAAGTCACAGAAACACTCACATCCGTTAGGTCCAATTCCGATTTAATAAAATGTTATTAGACCCATATATCAGCTTGTACACAAGTCTCCAGTTGTTTTTATTTTGACAGAGTAGCTGTCAAAATGCTCTACAAGCGATCTGTTGCTGATTTTAATTAACAACACCTTGTAGATGATCCGTAATCTGATCAGATTTAGTCTCTCTGACTTCTAAATGTCACTACCAGCCACACAACATGTGGTTTGTACAGAATTTGAATTTGATTCTAACACTGTAGACGAGTCATGCCGACCTTACACCAAACTACTTTTCAACAATTCCACTGTCGCGGACTATTTTCCAATATCGTAATAAAATAATGAGTCTTGCTAGCGTTGGGGCGCGCTCCCATTGTCTCAATCGTTTGGTGTAAAGGGTTTGATATTATCAAAAGCTTTTAGTCTTGGTAGTGAAGTTAAATCATGTGAACATTGTCAACAACCAATGCATGTGCTCCCTCCAGCAGCAAACAGGAAGCAGCAAACAGCTAGAGCTCCGGTATGTATGGCAGAATGGGCAAACTTTCCTTTAGTTACCAGCTAATGTTAGCGGTAGCTAGGTAGCTTGGTTACATCTTTCAAAACAAATCTAGTTGTAGTCTTGCAATGTGTGACCCTGTAAGATCCCCAGTCATTACATCTTATGACAGTCTTTAACGTTAGATGTGAGATGATTGTCTTTAGAAGTGAGATTGTGTCAGACTTTAGTCTGTTCAAAGTCTTCTAGTGAGCAGTATGGTAGCTTGTGATGTGGCAAACTGCATCAGTTGAGACAAAAGTCTGTGTACAGGCATGTTTAAGGGACCATTCGGTATTTATGGAATGGACCACCGGAGAAAAATAGGGGAGGGTCATGTCTTTTTATTTATGCCGTGCCAACGTTGCAATAAAGGTTTCCTAAATGCCATATATATATATATATATATATATATATATATATATATATATATATATATATATACATTTGATGTCAGCTTACTAATTGATTGCGGGTTTTGTGTAGATTTGGACTTTTATACATTTATTCCACTTTGTTTAAACGGCGAAGTTCACCTCGTTCACCTATTTGAAGCTGGCTGGTGAATGTGATGCACGTAAGCCTTGCTGGATACACCGTATCATTTACCTTTTTGTGGATCTACTGATCGCTGTGGATTACTTTTTTTTTCGTGTTATTGGATTACGGCAAAATACAGATTTTTTTTCTTAACGTTTTATGGTGTGATTGCACTTCGTTTCTGCGTTTGGATAGGCATCTCAACAGAATGTAGGTTCAACACTGATTGTTCACCATTACATTTTAGTTGAATTTAAGTGTCGGGGCATTCCACCACCATCTGTCTATTGCGTTCCAAGACAGCCGTGCCGCGATTGGATTTCATAAGGGCAAATTTTTAAATTGTTACAACGTAATTTAAAATCTGCTTTAAAAATAAACATATATGTTTTGGATAATGTTTTGGATAATGTTCAGCTTCGGCAGCTTTACCTATATAGCTAAAATATACAATGACTGAGGAAGCCTAGTGACGAGTCCATAGCAACCAGTTTGTGTGTTGAATTAATTACCCAGTGTGCTTTGCTGAATGGTCTCAATGTTTTATTGTTTTATTTCATGTGAATACTACTTAATTAGAGAAGTAACTTAGTATTTGAAGTAATGCAGGAAGTGTGCATTTAGTTGCCATGCGTATTGTGTTTCCACAACAATGGTAGTGAGTAAATCTACTGAAATGGCCACCACCCCATGGAGGAGAGAAGGCAGAGGTTAAATCATGTAAGTCATGGCTGTAAAGAATTAAGGGCATCTGCACATCTTTGTGAAGTGCTAACCAGTACAGAAGGCATCCATAAATTGATGGGGAGGGTCATGCCTCTTTTCACAATCATTTTGGAGGGTCATAGAATTTCTTTTACTAGCGAAGGGAGGGTCAAGTCTAATTTTACTAAAGATCCCAAAACTCCTCTGGTGGCACTTTATATAAATAACAAACAGTCCCTAAGTGACTACGTGACTAAACTAGTAAATGCATTTCACAGTTTCCAGATTCCAGGTTCTGGAGAAAAATAAGATGAATCATCCAAAAAGTTCAAAAAATTGCAGATTTAGTATCGCCTCATGCGCCAGGCGAGCGTGGCTGGTCGTCATAGCGAAGCCGCAGGAAACTGCCGTGACCTAACACGACGCACACACAGAATGTCGAAGGTGTGTTGTTTTTGATTCTCGGCATGTGGCTGTTTGCCAAAAGACACATTTTGTTTCAAAAGAAGCTGGAAGCAGCAAAAGAAACACCGCTGGCTAAACTATTTAAAAATGGCGGGTTTGTTATAGGACACCTCCATCTGTCGCTAGCAATGATGATGCAGTGATTAGTGACGATTCCCGCCGACCAATCAGTAGTCTGCAGGTTTTTACGTCACCTTTTGGTATCGTCTCAGCTCTCTTGGAACCTCGACGGAGGTAATACAAAAAAAATTACCTACTGGCAGGTATCAGGGACTTTTTTATCATAATGGAAAACCAAAAAGGCGAGTAGAGTCGAGGCGAGTCGAGCAAGTACCATGTAATGGAAAAACGCTTTTAGAGTTGTGGCGGAAGAATGTCTGCCGGTAATAACCCACTGTTCTGTGCCTTTTCTGTAACTGGTGTAGCATCAAAGCATGGTAGAATTAGCAAGATAGCTAACTACAAGTCACTAAATTAGTAAAATCTAACAATTTAATGCTTCATCTACACACTTTTGTGTAGGAAAGCACATTGCTATCGCCACAAGTGATAACTTCATATTGTATGTAAGACAGACCCTTTCACAGATCTTGTCGTTATGCACTAATGTTTAAGCAACTACATTATATTCAACAGTCACTGCAAGGCTCCTTGCTGAATGTAAACATATAATTGAACTCTTGTACGAACTCTTGCGAGAGTTTTACATAAGACAGATCTTTTCTAGCCATAACTGAATAGTTCTCAATTACTACCTGCAACGGTTCAGCTGTATCTCAACAGTGAGAACTCACGGTGAGCGTCCACTGAGGCAAAAGTAGATGTTTGCTGGCACCTGCATATGTCAGGAGGACACTCAAGAAAAGCAAAAGTCTAGGTTCGGTTCATACACCGGTTTAGGAGTCACAATTCAGTGTGGGTTCACCCTGCACAAACATTTTTCCGGTGGGATAATAGGTCACAACAGGCTGTAAAACTGAAAAGCAGCTCTGATGCTGTGAAACTGAAAATGTTAAGTATTGTCTGTTTTTTCCTTTAACCAGGGTTAAAATGCTGAAAGCTAAATGGTATTTCCGGGATGTACAACAGTATGCAGCTAAAGACACAGAGGAGTCTAGCTGCACTTTGAGACACCATGGACACTGCCGGAGTCGGAGGAGAAACAACACTGATGAGGGGTGGGACAAAATATCGATACGACAATATACTGTTGTCCCTTGTGGGATACGAGTATCAATACGCTGACACCAAATGTCAATATTTTAATCAATAAGATAAGGAGCTCTAAATAGATCCCCCTGCTCCCAGCGTTACTACTTATGTTTTCTACTTAACTCTCCTAACAAAAAAACCTGCCCGCCGGTTAGAAAAAGCATGTTTTGTTTAAAAGATTGCCAAAGAAAAACCACTTACCCTAGAAAGAAGCTGAAAAAAAAAAATTGTTCGTCGGATTCTTGTCAAGTCAGATTTCAAGAAATTGTAAAAAGTCAACCATTTGCATGATCAAGGACCTATGAAATGCATAAAATGGGTCTTTACTGCTATGCACAGCCACGTGATCAAAATTCATCCAAACTTACTGAGACCAGCACCAAAACACAGCACAGCCTAGTGGTGAAAAGTGGTAGAAGAAGTATTCAGATCCTTTACTTAAGTAAAAGTACTAATACTACACTGCAATAATACTCTGTTTCAAGTTAAAGTCCTGCATTGAAAATGTTACTTCATTAAAAGTATATAAGTATAATCAGAAAAATGTAGTTTAAGTATTAAAAGTAAAAGTACTCAATGCAAAACTACTAGCTAAAGCTGTTATATTCCACCATTGGTGTTACCTTCATATTTATGTATATATATATTTATATATATATATTTTAGGGAAATGGGTTATAAATTACCAAATAAATGAAGCGTTTTTCCTTTTTGTTATGTTTATGCCATTATAACTTTGTTATACTGCTCAAAAGACATTTATGGGTTATTCCTACTTCTGGTCATGGTTGTGCTTGTTAATTTGAGATGCAGAACTTGCAGATAGAGTGAAAAATTAGCTCACAGTGAGTAATAATTAGATTAAAATGGCTTGTGTTTCAGAGGGTTAAGCACTAGAATTTGCATTTGTATGTGCCTTTTATGAAGATTTTTTATTTATTTATACAGAGTGAAAAACCTGTGCTGCAGAATTCTGCTGTTTTCTAACAGTTTGGACTTGCAGTGAATAAAGAAAGAAAACCTGCACCTAATCTTCTCACAGGCAATTTGTATTCATAGTTAGACCAATATCATCATGTATCATTAAAGGATTGTGTAGCAATATATTGATTATGGCAGAATGCTTTATCGGGTCTTGACCGAAAGAACGAGATCCAGGGTACAAGCGGCCAAAATGGGTTTCCTCAGGAGGGTGGCTGGCGTCTCCCTTAGAGATAGGGTGAGAAGCTCAGTCATCCGTGAGGAACTCGGAGTAGAGCCACTGCTCTTTTGCGTCGAAAGGAGCCAGTTGAGGTGGTTTGGGCATCTGGTAAGGATGCCCCCTGGGCGCCTTTCTAGGGAGGTGTTCCAGGCACGTCCAGTAGGGAGGAGGCCTCGGGTAAGACCCAGGACTAGGTGGAGGGATGTCCAGCTGGGAGGAGGCCTTGGGGAAGACCTAGATTTAAGTGGAGGTACGTCCAGCTGGGAGGAGGCCGCGGGGAAGACCCAGGACTAGGTGGAGGGACGTCCAGCTGGGAGGAGGCCGCGGGGAAGACCCAGGACTAGGTGGAGGGGTACGTCCAGCTGGGAGGAGGCCTCGGGTAAGACCCAGGACTAGGTGGAGGGATGTCCAGCTGGGAGGAGGCCTTGGGGAAGACCTAGGTTTAAGTGGAGGTACGTCCAGCTGGGAGGAGGCCGCGGGGAAGACCCAGGACTAGGTGGAGGGACGTCCAGCTGGGAGGAGGCCTCGGGGAAGACCCAGGACTAGGTGGAGGGGTACGTCCAGCTGGGAGGAGGCCTCAGGGGTAAGACCCAGGTTTAGGTGGAGGCACGTCCAGCTGGGAGGAGGCCTTGGGGAAGACCTAGGTTTAAGTGGAGGTACGTCCAGCTGGAAGGAGGCCTCGTGGAAGACCCAGGACTAGGTGGAGGGACGTCCAGCTGGGAGGAGGCCTTGGGGAAAGACCCAGGTTTAGGTGGAGGCACGTCCAGCTGGGAGGAGGCCTCTGGGAAGACCCAGGACTAGGTGGAGGCACGTCCAGCTGGGAGGAGGCCTTGGGGTAGACCCAGGACTAGGTGGAGGCACGTCCAGCTGGGAGGAGGCCTTGGGGTAGACCCAGGACTAGGTGGAGGCACGTCCAGTTTGGAGGAGGCCTCGGGGAAGACCCAGGACTAAGTGGAGGCACGTCCAGCTGGGAGGTGGCCTCGGGCGAAATCCCAGGACTAGGTGGAGGGACGTCCAGCTTGGAGGAGGTCTCGGGGAAGATCCAGGACTAGGTGGAGGCACGTCCAGCTGGAAGGAGGCCTCGTGGAAGACCCAGGACTAGGTGGAGGGACGTCCAGCTGGGAGGAGGCCTCGGGTAAGACCCAGGACTAGGTGGAGGGATGTCCAGCTGGGAGGAGGCCTTGGGGAAGACCTAGGTTTAAGTGGAGGTACGTCCAGCTGGGAGGAGGCTGCGGGGAAGACCCAGGACTAGGTGGAGGCACGTCCAGCTGGGAGGTGGCCTCGGGGGAAAAGCCATGACTAGGTGGAGGCATGTCCAGCTGGAAGGAGGCCTCGTGGAAGACCCAGGACTAGGTGAAGGGACGTCCAGCTGGGAGGAGGCCTTGGGGAAAGACCCAGGACTAGGTGGAGGCACGTCCAGCTGGGAGGAGGCCTCTGGGGTAGACCCAGGACTAGGTGGAGGCACGTCCAGCTGGGAGGAGGCCTCGGGGTAGACCCAGGACTAGGTGGAGGCACGTCCAGCTGGGAGGAGGCCTCGGGGTAGACCCAGGACTAGGTGGAGGCACGTCCAGTTTGGAGGAGGCCTCGGGGAAGACCCAGGACTAAGTGGAGGCACGTCCAGCTGGGAGGTGGCCTCGGGCGAAATCCCAGGACTAGGTGGAGGGACGTCCAGCTTGGAGGAGGTCTCGGGGAAGACCCAGGACTAGGTGGAGGCACGTCCAGCTGGGAGGAGGCCTTGGGGAAGACCTAGGTTTAAGTGGAGGTACGTCCAGCTGGGAGGAGGCTGCGGGGAAGACCCAGGACTAGGTGGAGGCACGTCCAGCTGGGAGGAGGCCTCGGGGGAAGACCCAGGACTAGGTGGAGGGCATGTCCAGCTGGGAGGAGGCCTCGTGGGAAGACCCAGGACTAGGTGGAGGGACGTCCAGCTTGGAGGAGGTCTCAGGGAAGACCCAGGACTAGGTGGAGGCACGTCCAGCTGGGAGGAGGCCTCTGGGAAGACCCAGGACTAGGTGGAGGCACGTCCAGCTGGGAGGAGGCCTTGGGGTAGACCCAGGACTAGGTGGAGGCACGTCCAGCTGGGAGGAGGCCTCGGGGTAGACCCAGGACTAGGTGGAGGCACGTCCAGTTTGGAGGAGGCCTCGGGGAAGACCCAGAACTAAGTGGAGGCACGTCCAGCTGGGAGGTGGCCTCGGGCGAAATCCCAGGACTAGGTGGAGGGACGTCCAGCTTGGAGGAGGTCTCAGGGAAGACCCAGGACTAGGTGGAGGCACGTCCAGCTGGGAGGAGGCCTCTGGGAAGACCCAGGACTAGGTGGAGGCACGTCCAGCTGGGAAGAGGCCTTGGGGTAGACCCAGGACTAGGTGGAGGCACATCCAGCTTGGAGGAGGCCTCGGGGAAGACCCAGGACTAAGTGGAGGGACGTCTAGCTGAGAGGAGGCCTTGGGGAAGACCCAGGACTAGGTGGAGGCACGTCCAGCTGGGAGGTGGCCTCGGGCGAAATCCCAGGACTAGGTGGAGGGACATCCAGCTTGGAGGAGGTCTCGGGGAAGACCCAGGACTAGGTGGGAACGCCTGGGAACGCCTCGGGATCCCCCAGTCCGAGCTGGTTAATGTCACTCGGGAAAGGGAAGTTTGGGGTCCCCTGCTGAAGCTGCTGCCGCCGCGACCCAAACCCAGATAAGCGGAGGAAGGTGGATGGATGGAGAATGCTGTATCGTGAGCCATGTATCGTATTGTGAGATACCCTGTGATTCCCACTCCTCACACCGACAGGACCTAATGGTGCGTTCAATTGCACCTTGTTAGCTCATGGTGCATTCAATGTTGTTGTAAAGTAACCTTCTGCCATCATGAGTTTCTTCTTTTTGTTGTTTAACAGCAATTAACAGGTGAAGTTATTATTACATTTTAATTAAATTATTTAAATTTGACCATATGTCTTAGCCATTTAATGTCGCGGACTGTCGTTTTGTGTTTTAAAAGTTTTTGTAAGTATCAGTTTATGCACTGCTTCGGCACCAAGCACCGTTCTAAAAGTAGTGTTTTAGCACAGGTAATCGGAAAAAACCCAAACAATACCCAACCGTATTGGTAGTTGGATTTTGTTACCTTTGTACAGAGCCAGACTACCTGTTCCCTCTGTTTTCAGCCTTTAAGCTAAGCTAAGCTTACCAGCTGCAACTTCATATTTACTGTACAGACATGAGAGTGGTATCAATCTGAACATCTAAGTGAATAATCACACTTCTGAAAAATGTCTGTTTCTTCAATTTGCACCAACAGTGTGGTCCCGGGCCACTTTTCTTCTTAAATCCTGTACATTTAACTCTTAAACTATCTGTGATGGATAGTGTTTTATTGTGGGGATTTTGTAATTTACATTTTTTTATGAATTACACTAAAATAAACTGATAGACATTGGCGAATAGGTAGACTTGTGGAAGTAAACTTCAGCTGAGCCTCCTGATTTGTTACTTTCAGCCACAATTTGAATTGTGATTGGCCAGCTCAGGTGACGTGTCTTTCAGGGGAGGGAACTAGAAGCAGGCTATATTATAAAATGATGAGATGGAAATTAAAATACTCAGAACAAGACATCCACAGACACACGACTTTAAAGATGAGCTACTCTTCCAAGAAAGAAGGTGACAGTCTGCAGCCTGGTAAATATATTTATTCTACAGTACTACAGCTCATTGCAGTGTCTGGGGTTTCATATATGGAGCAATA
Organism: Sander vitreus; assembly: GCF_031162955.1. NCBI lineage: Eukaryota > Metazoa > Chordata > Actinopteri > Perciformes > Percidae > Sander > Sander vitreus. The sequence continues at coordinate 990,773 of NC_135869.1, read as the reverse complement.
TTTGTTTTCTTAAAAATAAACCAGCAACTCATTAACAGCTCATTCTCTTTTTAACCTGTCTTTGGAGATCAATGATGTTTGAGACAACTTTTAACTAATTTGGACTGAATTATCTTTCAATATTCATTAAAAATACAACTGAAATGTTGAGTTTTTGTTAAGTTCAGAGATGTTTGGTAGTGTATCTATCTGCAGTGGATAGTTTTATTATCTGCACACAACTGGATTAAGCAGCATTTTAGAGACAATATCTAAGTTTTTAGTTAGTGGTTAGTTAGTTGGATGTTTGCAGATACTTTTCTTTAACTATTGTATTTGTTTTTTATATTTGGCAAGACTTTATCATAACCATCACTAACAAATGGTAAATTGATTTTGGTAAAGTTATTTTAATGTTAAAAAACAATGAAATGGTAATAATGTTTACTCATTATTAGTTATGCTATAATTTGTTGTTTTGACAGTTTATGGTTTCACACTTATTTTTTATATTATATGAAGTATTTGTTAATAATTAAAAAATAAATCATAAACATTGTTTGGATGGCTTTTATAAAGTTTGAATTGCATGAGTTACTTCAATATGATTACCAGCGGTGGAATGTAACTAAGTACATTTACTCCAGTACTATACTTCAGTCCAAATGTTGAGGTACTTTACTTTACTTTACTTGAGTCTTATCTTTTCATGCCACTTTCTACTTCTACTCCGCTACATTTCAGAGAGAAATATTGTACTTTTTACTCCACTACATTCATCTGTTACAGCTTTAGTTACTAGTTACTTTACACATTACAGACTGCACACAAAACACAGTTTATAAAATCTGATGTTTTATTCTAAATGAAACTAGCCAAAAAATAACAGCCTACAAATGGCAGGATTGTTCTTTACGTTTAATACTTTAACTACATTTTCCTGATAATACAGACGTTTATAGTTTTAGCATTGCAAATAGCATATTTCTGTATAGCACCAGAGTTACATACACCATGAACGTATTCTACATCTGAGAAACCAAAATTCTACATGAATTGTAAGTTAGGGTTTTTGAAACAGGTCAATTGTAGATAGCACTTATAGTTCTAAAAACTAACAGCTGCCTTGGAATTATAAGATTATATCTTCAAAAACAGAAAAAGGAACAAAGAATTGTAACAATTTACTTACCTGTCGGTCAGGTCCTTCAGTTTAGCAAAGTCTTTTCATTAGAAAAGCAAAACGAGTTGAATGAATATTTAAAATCAGTCTTTATTTTGATAGTTTATCAAATCATTTTTAAACAATTTAAATGTAAAATGCAAACTGATCATAAATGTTTTGCTTATGAACAATGTATTTCAAATCCAAGACTGGTTACTTAAATGGAGCTAATTTGAGATGCTGTTACTTGCAATGAAAATCATTTAATGCAATAAAATATACATAGTATCACTTGCTATTCACATCATACTTACATCACATACTTTTCACTTATTCATCAACAACCAACTAGCTCATGTTGGCAATCTAACATTAAGGCCTATTGAACAATAATTTCTTCAACATATCAATGAAATAGTCTGTTTTATTTCTAACTCACCAACTCTAAAACTTGCACACATACATACATAGCAAGCAGTTATTCAGTGTAGGCCTACTAATTTTGCTCATTTCTTCATCATAGCACGGTAATGTTTTAGAAGCATCCTTGGCTTGGGTAGGGTGCATGTAGGTGCCAAGTTTCTCCTGGTTTTACTTGGTCCTCAAGGTCTCCTGCTACCTCTAAAGCCTGTGCATGTGATGCTTTGTAGTGAAGTGTATATGGGCACTGATCAAATACAAGCTGACACACTGCAGAAAATGGCACCTGTTTGTACTTAAACAGTTTGGAACATGAGTGAAAGTCATAGAAATCTGATTCTCTCGTGTATGGGTTGTTCCTGTTTACTTTGAGTAACACACGCAAGAATGACACGGGAGAGTAGAATTCAAATAATGCCATTGCCTTCTCAATTTGACTGTGCATGTCATCTACCTTTTGTACAGAAGAATGACCTGGGGTAGAGTATTTCATTGTAATATGGTGAATCTTAGAATTCCTTGTCAAGAATTCTGCCATAGCAAATGCTATTATGGAGTTCCTGTTTTGGGGCATACAGCTGTCACTCCATAGCCGCTTTCTGACCAAGTAGTTACAGGAACGTAGTTATAGGAAAAGTCCACTTCTAAACAGATCTACTAACTACTCTCCCCCAAAACCGTTTTTTTACAATTGCATTCGCACTGGCCAAATGGCCATAGGAGCTGGTAGGAGGGGTAAGGGAGTGATGCAAGCACAGCAACAGTCTTTATATCATGAAAATCAGAAAACAAATACACCAAAAAAAGTATGAACTAAATACTAAATCTAATGTATATAGCATATTTGTCATAATTTAAACAAGTCTCCCAAAGAGAAACGGGTATCTCTCTCCCCCGCCTCTGCCTGCTGCGCTGTGGATGTGTGTGTGACCGCCGGTTTAACTCCGAAAAGACAGTTAACCACAGGTTCCCGTTAATCTTACTCTATCTTATGATGTGTTGTGATATTTAAACAAACGAACCGTCAACGGCGAAATGAAAGCCTCTTATTTACGAGACCGGTCTGAGAGACCTCCAGCTTACAGCGGGATCTCTGAGCATGACTGGCCGAGCGACGAGCTAGAGGCCGGGGCAGGCGCCTGCTGGCTGTCGCCTGCTGGCTGTCGCCTCACTTCATCGAGCTTCTCAACTCCGAAAACTTTGCAAATTGTCAATTCGGCATCAATTTTCGCAAGACTGCCTATATTCGAAATCTAAACGCCTAAAACGTTGTCAGAAGTGAAATTAGTGATGAATAAGACGGCTAACATTGTCCCGTTGTTGATCTGTCTGTACCAGAAACGCGACCCTCGTTGACCTAGGTTCATATGCTGAAAAGGGAAAAGAGAAAAGACCCTGCCCTGAAGTAGGAGCTGAAAGAAGTACAGGAACTGCGGCCAGAGGGACTTAAAAATTCCCAAATTGGTTCAGTTGGAATGCGAGAAAAAAAGGGTTTTAGGAATTTTATGTTCTAGGAACTGCAAAAATCCCTCCGGTCGGAAAGCGACTCATGTAATTATGCCCGTGGCATCGGGGTGGTCAAGAATAATTTTGTCTAAAATTTTAACAGGTGCACTTGCAATGTCTTTAGCCCCCCTGCCTGACATCCCCTCTGTCCATATCGCACAATAGCCTTTCTTTGATAGAGAGCTATGAGCTGTAAGATTGTACACGTTCAGTTGTTGTAGAATTGTAGAAAAATGAACTGATCTCTGCACATGGACAAGTTATAACATTCTGAAGGTCAAAACACACTACTAATGTGTTTTAAAATGTAACCAGCATTACTGATTAATCACTCATCACATCATCACTCATTTTCAACCGCTTATCCGGTGTCGGGTTGCGGGGCAGTGGCTCTAGCAGGGGACCCCAAACTTTACCACATTAAACAGCTCTGACCTGGGTCTTCCCCGAGGTATCTTCCGAGCTGAAGCATCCTTACCAGAGGCCCGCTTTCCAAGCAAAGGAACAGCGGCTCTTCTCCGAGTTCCTCATTGATGACTGAGCTTCTCAACTATCTCTAAGGGAGACGGAAGCCAATTCAGTCGCTTGTACCAGGGTTCTAGTTCTTTTGGTCATGACCCAGCCTTCATGACCATAGGTTAGGGTAGGAACGAAAATTGCGGTAAGCGGTGCATTAAAGTGAATTTAATACCGCTGCTCCGATTCTCCGGCCAATCTCCCTCTCCATTGTCTCCATCCTCGTGAACAAGATCCCGAGGTACTTGACCTCCTTTACTTGGGGTAAGGACTCATTCCCCACCCAGAGTAGGAACTCCTTCGGTTTCCTGATGAGAACCATGGCCTCAGGTTTAGAGGTGCTGATCTAATAGATAGTCGAACATCAGATTGAGGGATAAACAGTTAATTGTTAACATCCAGGCTGGTTGCACAGCGAAATCTGTAACAATGAACACAAAACGTGTCCAGCAAGGTGAAGAACTGCTAACTTTAGCGTCTTTGATTGTACTGAAAGGGTGGGTTAACCTGCGCCTGATTTTATCTGCTGGGTGACGTCACAGTAGTGAGTCTCATTCAATGGGAAGCCAGGATCAGAATTCAAACCTAAAAGTAACACTTACTGTAGGTGAGACCTTCAACGTCTGGAGTTTTTGGAGCCTGTTGGCTGTCCAGGCTGTGTCTGCAGTTCCTTTGAAAGGGGAGGCCCCATGTTTTCAGAGTTTTTTCTTTGTTTAAAAAGTCCACATGGTTAGGTTCCCACATTACTCTGACAGGCAGCTTGCAGCAGCTTCATATTTACTGTACACAATCTTTTATTTTCCTAGGATAGCGAAGGCATGACCTACCCTGCCTTTGATCAGTTTACCCTCGTATTCTAACACTAACCAATCCTACTCTTCTTCTAAAACTAACCAAAGTAACCAACCTAACCAATGAAGACAACCAATACTAGCTATCAGAGGCAGAGTAGGGTGGGGTATGATTCACCATTGCAAAATTGGCTTACCGTAGAGACATGATAGTGGAATCGATCTGAATGTCAACATCTGACTCACAATCTCATATATTGTCATAGATTTGAGTGTTTGACATAACATCATGACAGAGGAAATTCTTACTATACTAACGTCTATAAAATTTTCCAGCAGGTGAAAAGCCAGAGCTGAGGATCGTCCTGCTTGGAAAGGTCAGAGTTGGGAAGAGTTTTTCAGGAAACATCATCCTGGGCGATGACCTATTCCACTCAAAGCCCGGTCTATCTCCTGTCACAGAGAAGTGCCAGAAGGAAAAGAAAAAAATTAACAACCAAAATGTGGTCGTTGTTGATACTCCTGGTCTGTTAAGCACTGACCAAACAGAAGAGGAGATTGTGAGAAAGATCAAGAAATCCATCAAACTTGCCAAACCTGGTCCTCATGTGTTCCTGATTGTGCTGAGTGTGAGAGATAAATACACAAAGAAAGTAGAAGACATGGTAAAAACCATTTGCGATACTTTTGGCAAAAACACAATGGATTACACTATGGTGTTGTTCACCCGTGGAGTAGAGCTGAAAGGTACCATAGAGGACTTTATTCATTGCAATGAAAATCTCCACGAGCTAATCAAAAAGTGCGATTATGGATACCATCTTCTTGACAATCGTCCCGAAAAGGTCTCTGAGCTACTGAAGAAGATCAACGATAAGGTTCAGGCAGAAGAAGCAAGCTTCTACACCGCTGAGATGCTCCAAGAGGCTGAAACTGCCTTACAACAGGTTCAAAATGTTGCAGAAGTAGGAAGACAATCCAAACTAGCTTGTATTCGAACTGCAGTTCTTTCTGGTATGGGTGTTGGATGTCTGTTTGGGTATCTTGCTGGTGAGGGTCAGATAACGTCTACCATAGGAGCGGCACTAGGAGCCGTAGGGGGTGGACTACTGTGCCTTGCAGTGGCAGGTATAGTGATATGCACAAATGCAGCAACATGTTCTTGTCTTGTTTAAGCTGATCAGATCAATTCTTACAATATATACGAAAATACCGTAAAGGGGGAAATGTGGTGCGGTTTGTATATTTAGTTATTTCTGTTTTGTTTTAAATAGTAGCTTGCACAATCAACCTACACAGTCGTAATCTGGGTGAGGACGGTCTGGTGATCAGAATGTGGTACCCTAAATACTGTGTAAAATATTGGAGGAAATTACAAAAGAAAATGTGACTCTTAAGCTTTGTTTTATTTTTATTATTATATATTCAGCTGTTAAACATATGTAATTGCTTGTTGAATGTAACTGGTATGTGGGAAAAGCGTACAGCTGGTTTATGTGGAAAGAGATGCTCTTTTATTACTCAAAAATTCAATACTAAAAGGATTCAGATCCAAATTGGAGACAAAAACACAAAACTAACATCCCTAAGTTATTTCTGCAGCTTTAAACAAACATTTGACTGTTCTACAAGAAATGTCAATAACAATAATAATAGGTTGCGGCCCCTGAGCCTTTCGGCCCCTCAGCACGTCTTTTGGGTAATCCATCCACGTTGCTATACACCATCATGTTAGTGGAAGCTGTTTTATTTACACACAATCAACAATCATTCGATTCATTCTCACAATTTGTGTTATTACGTTCATGGCTAACCCAACCTCAGTGGCCCCTAAGGCTCCAGGTGTCTTTTATGTCAGGGCACCACCTCATACTCTGCTTCTGACTGGCTAGTAGTCCTTACCTAGGTCCTGTCAGGGCACGCTCTCATACTCTGCTTCTGACTGGCTAGTAATCCTTACCTAGGTACTGTCAGTTCACGCCTTAATACTCTGCTTCTGACTGGCTAGTAATCCTTACCTAGGTACTGTCAAGCCACGCCCTCATACTCTGCTTCTGACTGGCTAGTAGTCCTTACCTAGGTCCTGTCAGGGCACGCCCTCATACTCTGCTTCTGACTGGCTTAGTACTTACCTAGGTACTGCGCATGTGCAACTCCAAACAAAGATGGAACAGAAGTGTGATGCCTCACTCTGTAGCTAAAACAGAGAGCTCAATACACAGGGTTAAAAATAGGATCTGTAGCAATGTTTAGTACAACAAACATTTAATTTAATTTAATTTATACTGTTTATTGATCCCCAGTGGGGAAATTACAATTTACACTCTGTTTTGTTAGATATCACTACACATAGGCCTGAAATACACACATACATGCTCAGGACCTATTCATGCACAAATGGAGAGATGTCAGAGTGAGTGGGCTGCCAATGCTGGACCAGCGCCCTGGGGGGGGGTTACGGTGCCTTGCTCAAGAGCACCTGGCAGTCTCCAGCTACCAATCCACACTCTAAATCTATTCTGATATAACCTCTTAATACAATTATGAACTTGCAAATGAGCATAACATGAGCACTTTAAGGCCCTGTCTCGTGAACGGGCCCTGTGTCAAAATCTGGTTTGAAGACCTTTTTCAGGGTTTGAGCCAAAGCGCGCCAAATTTCGACAATGTCCCGTTGGCTGTTATTTAATTAGCGTGTATGGCAAATCAGTGTCTGATGCTCGGGCAAATATGATTGTTTAGAGAGGGAGAAAAAAATTCTGTGCAGTTTGGATTTTTAAAAGTTAGCCAGGATTACATCATTTTGGTGTTCGATCATATCAACAGTGATGAGCCTTTCAGTCAATAATCATATTGTGTTAGCTGATCAGCACGTCATAATCCAGATGACAGAGATCTAATAAGTAAGTAAAGTTTGTTTGTATAGCACTTTACACAGATAAAATCACAAAGTGCTTTACAATAAATTGGAATATGATAAATAGAAGACATAAGAATACAAAGGAAAACATAGGTACATAAAATCAGACAGCCATGAAAGCCCTTGTCTAACTAAAAGGCTGTTTGAATAGCCAAGTCTTCAAATGCTTTTTAAAAGAATCAACAGAGTTTGAACAACGCAAAGAGAGCAGCAGTGCGTTCCACATCCTGGGTGCCACTGCCTGAAAAGATCGATCCCATCTGGTTTTAAAATGAGTGCGGAGGACCACTAACAACATCTGACCTGATGACCTCAGACTCCGGGAATAAACTTTTAAATATAATTATATAGTTTTTGATATATTTAAAATGATTGATTACAGAGAAAGTTAAAGGGCTGTCATATTCAAGTCCAGCCACAAAGCATCTGTTTCTACATCTAAACAAGCTGCAAACTTGTATTCAATGTGCATGTAAACCAAGAACAGTGTGTAAAACTCTGATCTATACATGTGTGATATACAGACGGTCCACTGAAAACCTCCAATGGACATTGAAACGACGACGGAGCCTTGATGGAGTCGTGGTGCAGCCTGATCCTGTGGACATGATGTGTTACTGTTCTGATTTCATATGATAATGACATAAAAAGTGATCTTGTCGTTTTTCATTGTGTCTGATTTTCAAAATACTTAAACCAAAAATAAAGACATGTAACCCTCCAGACTTCGTCTTCATTCAGATTAATGTCAATGTTACCAACTGAATGCAGCTGGTTTATAACTGTCAGGAGTCCTCAGTTCTTCTTTTTTTACATTTTTAAATAAAAGAAGACAGCAACAACTTTTAACTAATTTAGGACCATTATTATTACCATACATGTGTCTAAAACGTTGAAAAACCTACCGCAGAAAACACTACATTTATTAGATCTGATGAAAGTAATTTAGTTTTTGGACGGAGCCGCTCTCATATCAACAAATCTGACCGAGTCTATTATCGGTCATCAACCATAACAACCCAAGTTTGAAATCAGTAATCAGAGGTGCAGTGCTACGTGCTTCTCTGTGCTTCCGTTGGAGCAGTGACCCACTCATAGTCCCATAACCACGGTGTCTGTCCCCTGTCTCAGATCAGTTAAATCAAAGGTAAACAAAAGAGGGGCTATACTTAACAACCTAATTGGAATTAAAACTACCACTGCAATGATAGAACAGAATAGGGAAATTAGATGTGGACTATTAAATATTAGATCTTTGTCTTCTAAAGCGGTACTAGTAAATTATGTAATATCAGATAATCAAATTGATCTATTCTGTCTTACCGAAACTGTCAAGGTTTCAGCAGGAGGACCCAAATGCAAGACTCTTTCAGGCAGATGTGCAGAACTAACACACTTTATTTTGACTCTACAACTTACAAACTCACAACTACAAACGAACAGGACTCACATGAACAAACAGAGAGAGACGAACCAACAAGAGACAAAGGAACAGAGGGGTGTAGAAAAACACAGACCAATGAACAGAAAGACAGAGGATTGGACAAGACAGTAACAAGCAACAGGTGAGAGCAGAAATGGAGGGAAACTAATGAGACAATTGGGAACAGGTGACAGCAGAACTGGAGGGAAACTAACAAGACAGGAAGTGCAGAACAAATAAGGGGATGGGCGGAGACAAAGACACATGACAGACAGGTAACCACAGAACACATGGAACACAGCAACAAGCACAAATCACAACACAATACACAAAATGGCCACAAGAGTGGCACAAAGGCAGTCAGTCACAGCCGGATCCTGACGGAAACATGGCTGTGCCATGAAGAATATGTTAGTCTAAATGAAGCCACTCCTCCCAGTCATAATAATACTCAAATTCCTCGAGGCTCTGGCCGAGGAGGGGGCGTTGCAGCCATATTTGATTCAAGCCTGTTAATTATTCCTAAACCTAAACTTAATTATAACTCGTTTGAAAGCCTTGTTCTTAATCTTCAACATCCAACATGGAAAACAGTACAGCCAATTATATTTGTTGAGCTCCAGGTCCGTATTCTGAATTTTTTATCATGTGTAGTCCTTAAATCAGACAAAGTACTTATTGTAGGTGATTTTAATATCCATGTGGACGTTGACAGCAATAGCCTTAGTATTGCTTTCAACTCACTACTAGATTCAATTGGTTTCAGTCAGAGTGTGCATAAGGCCACTCACTGTTTTAACCACACCCTCGACCTTGTGCTGGCATATGGCATTGAAATTGAAGATTGAATAGTATTTCCGCAGAATCCATTATTATCAGACCATTCTTTAATAACTTTTGAATTCTTACTACCCGACTATACGAAATTAGATAAAAGCTTCTACACTAGATGCCTATCTGACAGTGCTATAGCTAAATTTAAGGAAGATTTTCCAACAGCATTTAATTCAATGTCGTGCCTTAATATAACGGAGGACTCTTATGTTAACTTTAGTCCCTCCCAAATTGATAATTTTGTAGACGTTTCTACGGCCTCGGACTTCAGACTCTGTTGTTCCCCTCAAAAAGAAGATGATGAAGCAAAGGAAACTACCACCTTGGTATAACTCACAAACTCACAAATTAAAACAAACCTCGCGAAAACTTGAAAGTAAATGGCGTTCCACCAATCTGGAAGAATCTCGTTTAGATTGGCAAGACAGTCTGAAAACCTATAGGAAGGCCCTCAAAAAGGCCAGATCAGACTATTACTCATCACTAATAGAAGAAAATAAGAACAACCCAAGGTTTCTTTTCAGCACTGTAACCAGGCTGACAGACAGTCACAGCTCTATTGAGCCATCTATTCCTATAGCTCTGAGTAGTGACGACTTCATGAGCTTCACAACAATTAGAGATAAAATTCATCACCTCTTGCCCTCAACTCCTAACGGTTCACCTTTAAACGCAGGACCGCTAGAAAGAACAACAAGACCTGACATATACTTAGACTGCTTTTATCCTATAGAACTTCAACAATTAATGTTAAAGGTCTCTTCAGCTAAGCCATCTACCTGTCTCTTAGACCCCATCCCAACGAGGCTACTTAAAGAAGTGTTACCCGTGGTTAACATTTAGTTGGCATTAAAGGAATCGCAATAAGCTGGTTTAAGTCCTATTTATCTGATCGATCTGAATTTGTCAATGTTAACGATGAATCCTCCGGGCACGCTAAAGTTAGCTATGGCGTTCCACAAGGCTCAGTGCTTGGACCAATTCTATTCACCTTATATATGCTTCCTCTAGGCAATATTATTAGGAAACACTCAATTAACTTTCACTGTTACACAGATCCATCCATCCATCCATCCATCTTCATCCGCTTATCCGGGGTCGGGTCGCGGGGGTAGCAGCTCCAGCAGGGGACCCCAAACTTCCCTTTCCCAGGCCACATTAACCAGCTCCGACTGGGGGATCCCGAGGCGTTCCCAGGCCAGGTTAGAGATATAATCCCTCCACCTAGTCCTGGGTCTCCCCCGAGGCCTCCTCCCAGCTGGACGTGCCTGGAACACCTCCCTAGGGAGGCGCCCAGGGGGCATCCTTACCAGATGCCCGAACCACCTCAACTGGCTCCTTTCGACGCAAAGGAGCAGCGGCTCTATTCCGAGCTCCTCACGGATAACTGAGCTTCTCACCCTATCTCTAAGGGAGACGCCAGCTACCCTCCTGAGGAAACCCATTTCGGCCGCTTGTACCCTGGATCTTGTTCTTTCGGTCATGACCCAGCCTTCATGACCATAGGTGAGGGTAGGAACAAAAACTGACCGGTAGATTGAGAGCTTTGCCTTCTGGCTCAGCTCTCTTTTCGTCACAACGGTGCGATAAATTGAATGTAATACCGCACCTGCTGTGCCGATTCTCCGACCAATCTCCCGCTCCATTGTCCCCTCACTCGCGAACAAGACCCCAAGGTACTTGAACTCCTTCACTTGGGGTAAGGACTCATTCCCTACCTGGAGAAGGCACTCCATCGGTTTCCTGCTGAGAACCATGGCCTCCGATTTAGTGGTGCTGATCCTCATCCCAGCCGCTTCACACTCGGCTGCGAACCGATCCAGTGAGTGCTGAAGGTCACAGGCCGATGATGCCATCAGGACCACATCATCTGCAAAAAGCAGCGATGAGATCCCCAGCCCACCGAACTGCAACCCCTCTCCACCCCGACTACGCCTCAATATCCTGTCCATAAATACTACAAACAGGATTGGTGACAAAGCGCAACCCTGGCGGAGGCCAACTCTCACCTGAAACGAGTCTGACTTACTGCCGAGAACCCGGACACAGCTCTCGCTTTGGTTGTACAGAGATTGGATGGCCCTGAGAAGGAACCCCCTCACCCCGTACTCCCGCAGCACCTCCCACAGTATCTCCTGGGGCACCCGGTCATACGCCTTCTCCAGATCCACAAAACACATGTAGACTGGTTGGGCATACTCCCAGGCTCCCTCCAGGATCCTTGCGAGAGTAAAGATCTGGTCCGTTGTTCCACGACCAGGACGGAACCCGCATTTGTTCCTCTTCAACCTGAGATTCGACTATCGACCGAACCCTCCTTTCCAGCACCTTGGAGTAGACTTTACCGGGGAGGCTGAGAAGTGTGATACCCCTGTAATTGGCACACACCCTCTGGTCCCCCTTTTAAAAAAGGGGGAACCACCACCCCGGTCTGCCACTCCCTTAGGCACCGTCCCAGACTTCCACGCAATGTTGAAGAGGCGTGTCAACCAAGACAACCCCTCCACACCCAGAGCTTTAAGCATTTCTGGACAGATCTCATCAATTCCTGGGGCTTGCCACTGTGGAGTTGTTTAACTACCTCAGCAACCTCCACCAGGGAAATTGATGCCAATCCCCCCTCATCCTCCAGCTCTGCCTCTACCATAGAGGGCGTATTAGTCGGATTTAGGAGTTCCTCAAAGTGCTCCTTCCACCGCCCTATTACCTCCTCAGTTGAGGTCAACAGCGCCCCATCCTTACTGTACACAGCTTGGATGGTTCCCCGCTTCCCTCCTGAGGTGGCGAACGGTTTTCCAGAAGCACCTTGGTGCCGACCGAAAGTCCTTCTCCATGTCTTCTCCGAACTTCTCCCACACACGCTGCTTTGCCTCTTTCACGGCAGAGGCTGCAGCCCTTCGGGCCCTTCGGTACCTTGCAACTGCCTCCGGAGTCGCTCTGGGATAACATATCCCGGAAAGACTCCTTCTTCAGTCGGACGGCTTCCCTGACCACCGGTGTCCACCACGGTGTTCGTGGGTTACCGCCCCTTGAGGCACCTAAGACCCTAAGACCACAGCTCCTCACCGCAGCTTCAGCAATGGAAACTTTGAACATTGTCCACTCGGGTTCAATGCCCCCCAGCCTCCACAGGGATGCACGAAAAGCTCCGCCGGAGGTGTGAGTTGAAAGTCTGTCGGACAGGGGCCTCCTCCAGACGTTCCCAATTTACCCGCACTACCCGTTTGGGCTTACCAGGTCTGTCCAGAGTCTTCCCCCACCCCCTGACCCAACTCACCACCAGATGGTGATCGGTTGACAGCTCCGCCCCTCTCTTCACCCGAGTGTCCAAAACATATGGCCTCAGATCAGATGAAACGATTATAAAATCGATCATTGACCTTTGGCCTAGGGTGCTCTGGTACCAAGTACGCTTATGAGCATCCCTATGTTCGAACATGGTGTTCGTTATAGACAATCCATGACTAGCACAGAAGTCCAACAACAAAGAACCACTCTGGTTTAGATCAGGGAGGCCGTTCCTCCCAATCACGCCTCTCCATGTGTCTCCATCATTACCCACGTGCGCGTTGAAGTCCCCCAGCAGAACTATGGAGTCCCCAACTGGAGCCCCATGCAGGACTCCACTCAAGGTCTCCAAGAAGGCCGAATACTCTGAACTCTTGTTTGGTGCATATGCACAAACAACAGTCAGAGTTTTCCCCCCCACAACCCGCAGGCGTAGGGAGGCGACCCTCTCGTCCACCGGGTTAAACTCCAACGTAGCGGCGATCAGCCGGGGGCTTGTGAGTATCCCCACACCCGCCCGGCGCCTCACACCCTGGGCAACTCCAGAGAAGAAAAGAGTCCAACCCCTATCCAGGAGTATGGTTCCAGAACCAAGACTGTGCGTAGAGGTAAGCCCCCACCAGATCTAACCGGTAGCGCTCCACCTCCCGCACAAGTTCCGGCTCCTTCCCCCACAGAGAGGTGACATTCCACATCCCCAGAGCCAGCCTCTGCTGCCCGGGTCTGGTCCGTCGAGGCCCCTGACCTTCACTGCCACCCATGTGGCAGCGCACCCGACCCCCAGCGGTTCCTCCCACAGGTGGTGGGCCCATGGGATGGAGGGATGTCCGCCACGTAGCTTTTTCGGGCTGTGCCCGACCGGGCTCCGTGGCAAACCCGGCCACCAGACGCTCGCTGACGAGCCCTCCATCTGGGCCTGGCTCCAGACGGGGGCCCCGGGCTTCCTCCGGGCAGGGTCACTTCATCGCTTCCTCGATTTTTCATAGGATTTTTGAACCATTCTTTGTCTGGCCCCTCACCTGAGACCACTTTGCCTTGGGAGACCCTACCAGGAGCACAAAGCTCCAGACAACACAGCCCTCAGGTTCATAGGGACGCACAAACCTCTCCACCACGATAAGGTGATGGTTCCCGGAGAAGATGACACCCAATTATACTTATCAATTAAGCCAGACGAAACCACTCAGTTAGCTAAACTTCAATCATGCATTTAAGTTATAAAATCATGGATGACCTACAATTTTCTGATGTTAAACACAAACAAAACTGAAGTTATTGTGCTGGGCCCTAAACATCTCCGAACCTCATTATCCAAAGATATAGCTACTCTGGATGGTATTGCCCTGGCCTCCAGCACTACTGTCAGAAATGTAGGAGTTACTTTTGATCAGGATATATCCTTTAACGGCCAGTTAAAGCAAACCTCAAGAACAGCCTTTTTTCACCTTCGTAACATTGCCAAAATTAGGAACATCCTGTCTCAAAACGATGCTGAAAAACTAGTCCATGCATTTGTTACTTCCAGGCTGGACTACTGTAATTCCTTACCATCAGGTTGCCAAAATAAGTCCCTTAAGACTCTCCAGCTGATCCAGAATGCAGCGCGTGTTCTGACAAGAACTAAGAAAAGAGATCACATTTCTCCTGTATTAGCTTCTCTGCATTGGCTTCCTGTAAAATCCAGGATTGAATTTAAAACCTACAAAGCTCTAAATGGTCAAGCACCATCATATGTTGAAGAGCTCATAGTACCTTATTGTCCCACTAGAGCACTGTGCTCCCAGAATGCAGTGATGATGCAATGAGTTACTTGTGGTTCCTACAGTCTCTAAAAGTAGAATGGGAGCCAGAGCTTTCAGCTATAAGGCTCCTCTCCTGTGGAACCAGCTCCCAGTCTGGGTTCGGGAGGCAGACACCGTCACAACATGTAAGAGTGAACTTAAAACTCTCCTCTTTGATAAAGCTTATAGTTAGGGAGTGAGGAGTTGCAGCGTCCGCCTAGCCCAGCCCACCTGCTTCTCTTCATAGTCGTCAGATTCACCTACCAACCTTTATAGAACTGGTTCAGGTTTGCCTTGCACCAGCTCTTAATTATGCCATTATAGTGTTAGACTGTAGTAGTAACGGTGAAAGTTAATTGAGTGTTTCCTAATAATATTGCATAGAGAAAGCATATATAAGGAGAATAGAATTGGTCCAAGCACTGAGCCTTGTGGAACGCCATGGCTAACTTTAGCGTGCCTGGAGGAATCTTCGTTAACATTAACAAATTGAGATTGATCAGATAAATAGGACTTAAACCAGCTTAGTGTGATTTCTTTAATGCCAACTAAATGTTCCAGTCTCTGTAACAGGATGGTATGGTCAATAGTGTCGAATGCAGCATTAAGATCTAGTAAGACAAGTACGGAGATAAGTCCTTTGTCTGAAGAAGTTAGAAGGTCGTTAGTAATTTTCACCAGTGCCGTCTCTGTGCTATGATGCTTTCTAAATCCTGACTGAAAGTCCTCAAATAAACTATTGCTATGTAGAAAGTCACATAACTGATTAGCGACTACCTTCTCAAGGATCTTGGAGAGATTCAAGTTTTCGCGAGGTTTGTTTTAATTTGCGAGTTTGCAAGTTATAATAAGATGCTAGTTTCCTTTGCTTCATCATCTTCTTTTTGAGGGGAGCAACAGAGTCTAAAGTAGTCCATAGCGAGGCCGTCACACCGTCTACAAAACTATCAATTTGGGAGGGACTAAAATGAACATAAGATTCCTCTGTTATATTAAGGAACGGCATTGAATTAAATGTTAAATAAATATATTCCTTAAATTTAGCTATAGCACTGTCAGATAGGCATCTAGTGTAGAAGGTTTTATCTAATTTCGTATAGTCGGGTAGTAAGAATTCAAAAGTTATTAAAGAATGGTCTGATAATAAAGGATTCTGCGTAAATATTATTAAATCTTCAATTTTGATGCCATATGCCAGCGCAAGGTCGAGTGTGTGGTTAAAACAGTGAGTGGCCTTATGCACACTCTGACTGAAACCAATTGAATCTAGTAGTGAGTTGAAGGCAGTACTAAGGCTATTGCTGTCAACGTCCACGTGGATATTAAAATCACCTACAATAAGTACTTTGATTTAAGGACTACACATGATAACAACTAGAGAATTCAGATAAAAATTCAGAATACGGACCTGGAGCTCCGTAAACAACAACAAATATAATTGTTTCCATGTTGGATGTAGAAGATTAAGAAGAAGGCTTTCAAACGAGTTATAATTTAGTTTAGGTTTAGGATTAATTAACAGGCTTCAATGAAAGATGGCTGCAACTCCCCCTCCTCGGCCAGAGCCTCGAGGAATTTGAGTATTAATATGACTGGAAGGAGTGGATTCATTTAGACTAACATATTCTTCATGGCACAACCATGTTTCAGTAAGACATAATAGATAAATTTGATTATGTGATATCAAATCGTTTACTAGTACTGCTTCAGAAGACAGAGATCTAATCTTGAATAGTCCACATCTAATTTTCCTATTCTGTTCTATCATTGCAGTGGATGTTTTAATTCCAATTAGGTTCTTAAGTATAGCTCCTCTTTTATTTACCTTTGATTTAACTGATCTGACTCGGGGGGACAGACAACGTGGTTATTAGACCACAGTGTAACTTAATTGTGCATCACAGGGTGTTGGTTATATAACCATTATTACACAAGGAGACTCAAGATTCAAGATTAACTTTATTGTCCCACATCGTGGGAAATTTGTCTTGGGCACTTGCACCCATGCTGCAGCCATAGTAAAAACAAAAAAACACAGACAGTATGTACAAACAACAGCTACTGTACAATACCATACAACAGACCGTACTATGGTCCTGATGGTGTATAAAAAAAAACTGTTGGTTGTCATGGTGTCATGCATTGCATTAGTTAAACATTGCTCAAAATAAATAAATAAAAAAAAAAAAAGAAGAGACATCACAAGTACAAGAATTACAATTCTCCATCGTCATGCAGACCTGTTCTGCCTTTTACTTGCGGCTATTTAGGAGCTTAATAGACACTGGGTTAAATGAGTTTTTGAAATGGTTACGTCTGCAGCGAGGAACTCTAAACCTCCTACCGGATGGCAGCAGCTCATATTCTGCGTGCAGAACGTGAGACGTGTCGCAAACAATTCTATTTGCTAGTCACAAAAAAGCCTGTTCATAAATACTTTGCATGGATAAGTACTCTAACACCAATGATCTTCCATGCAGTATGACTCAATCGTGACAGTTTAGTTTTCAGCTGCACAGAGAGGTTGCCAAACCAAGCTGTAGAGAGACCAGGAGACCAGGGGAACCAAAGATTGGGGAAAGAATGGCTAAGATGCAGAGAGTTAACTTAATATTATAATATTAGGAGCCACATTGCACTGTTGTGCTTCAATAATGATCTCAACGGTAGAGTGTATTGATAGTCTTGTTTTGTTGTTATGTTGTTGGAGCCATGTTAGCTTTTATTTTTGATGAATTGTGCATAAATGCATTCAAGGTTCAAGGTAACTTTATTGTCCCCGAGGGGCAATTATTTGTACAGCCATCAGACAGACGTAAGCACAAGACACACAACAATACAGCAAAACATGAAATACCCACAGTATCTAAAACACAACAGTAAATAGATTCATTTAAAAAAGTTCTGGCAAATTGTTTAAAATGGAAATGGAAGTCGGGATAAAAGAGTTTCTGAGTCTATTAGACCTGCATCTGGGCATGGAGTACCTACGGCCTGAGGGAAGTAGCTTAAACTGGGAGGACAAGGGGTGGCTAGGGTCAGCAGCAATGGATTGGGCCTTCTTTGCCACTCTGTTGGAGTAGATGTGGGGAAGTTGATGCCTGCAATCTTGCTACATGTCCTAACGATACTCTAGTCATTTTTTGTTTTTGTTTTTTATGGACAGAGAACCAAACCAGCAGATAAAACAGAAGGTTAAAACAGGAATAAAACATTCTCATAAATGCATTGATATTGAGAGTAAACTAGACTCGTTATAAACTAACAAGTTGTGTTAATTGATCTTGGTAGGTGGTGTATCCTCACAGCCTTTTGACAATCAGCTGATTGAGGCAGTAATTGCATCAGCTGGTATATAAGAGTGGAGCTGTCATTCAGTTGGGGCTCCTTTGCTGCTGAGTACAGTTAAGCTTGTGAATTGAAGTTGTTTTTTTATATATTTTATTTTTTGCTCTGCTGTCAATCCTTGTACACCATCTGGTAAGGACAGGTCATGATTTGCTTGTGGAAAAGAAGAAAACATATCAGTTTGAATGATAACGGAAAATAAATGTGACAAATGAAAGAGATCAGTGGATTCTGAGTCTGGTTTAAGCACGTTGACCGAAGCGCATTACAAAGAACAGGAAGGGATCAAATACGTTGTCTGAACGTTTCTCCTTTGTATGTCATCCCTTGATTCAGTCTGAGCTGCAGAAACACAAGCACATCTTTCTGCCCAACCAAACCCCAAAACTGCACTTTTCACCTGATCTCTAAAAACATCTGCTGCCACACTCTGCCCACAACAAGGGGAGTCATTTAGGGACAGGTGAAGGCCAAACTGCAAAGTCATTGCAGCTGGCTTCGTGTTGTTGTCGGCTTCATGCAAATGATTAGGCAACTGTGATTTCAAATCAAAGTGAATTTGGAACAGATTCAGAATATAAACTTTATTATCACGGTGTAATTAAGATAAGTGTACCAATGTTTTAATCTCCTTCATCAAAAATCAAGCATTAACACACACCTTGGACTGTGATACAGTGCTTATTTCCTCATGCAGTCAGTTTTTATCACTGCCAATATTGATAAGATCCTTAACAACAGATCTCCTTGACCTGCTTTGTCCTTAGAACAGTAATACACACTGTGATAAACTCCTGTTCACACATATTACATGAGCACAGCCGCTGTGTGTGTGATATTGCTCAAAACATTGTCATTGTAAAGTTTAACTGGCTCGGCGTTGTGTTTCAATATGTCCTATTTCACCTTTTGGTTGTTTGGGAGGCTCAGAGAGGATTTGATTTACTCCAGATGGAGAGTTCCAGTCCAGGACTGGGTGGAAACAAAGAGTGTCTGTGAAGTAATATCTTTTCCCAAAACGAATTTGCAACACGGCCCACATTATCAGAAGTCATGCGAGGATGTTATGTCTGCATGTCTCTGCTCTTTTCCTCTCTGCTGTGCTCGTGGTTTCGCAATAGGCAAACATTTTATCATTCTGGGCAGAGAGTAGACATCTATCCACTGACAGCTGTTTGTCAGTGGTCGTTCATAATGGTTTTGTACATGCCAGCCTGGAACATGTTGACACAGACAGACAGACAGAGAAACACACACACACAAAACAGAGGCACACACACACACACACACACACACACACACACACACAGTGTGTTTTGATATGTCCTATTTCACCTTTTGGTTGTTTGGGAGGCTCAGAGAGGATTTGATTTACTCCAGATGGAGAGTTCCAGTCCAGGACTGGGTGGAAACAAAGAGTGTCAGTGAAGTAATATCTTTTCCCAAAATGAATTTGCAACACGGCCCACATTATCAGAAGTCATGCGAGGAGTCATGAGTTCTTCTGCATGTCTCTGCTCTTTTCCTCTGCTGTACTGGGCACGCCTCAAAAATAGAGCATAAAATATATATTGACATACATACCTATACATATGCATATACACAGAAATGTATGATTAACAACTAAGATAAAAAAATAAATAAAAAAAAAACAGACATAACCCCCCCACCCTCGACACAAAACCCCTTGTACTCCCAGCACAGTGGAACAATTTTCGAAATGGGTGTGGTGTAAGAGGGGCCTGTAAAGGGGCACCATTGCTTTTTAAAGTCGATTTCAGTTGCAAATAAAAGAAAAAGGAGGTACGTGGTATACCATGCTTAATACATATGTTCTGAAAAGTGAGTAACCCCCCCTCCCCATAAATATCACCGAGTGTGCAAACATTTAGTTTTTTCCCAATCAGGAAATCGAATAGGACGACCGCCAATTAACAATCTCTCATTGTTAAATATTGGAGAGTGTGGGTCCCAAACAGAAGAGCAACCAGCCAATTTCTCCACCCTCCTCCATATCAATAGCAAATATGAAATCATAGGAGAAAATCTAAAACGGCAGTGATGGGGTGAGATTTTGGTATGCAGAATGTTAGTGAACGATCATCCGCTCCTCCAAAGCTCGCCAGGACACTTGAGCATCAGATTGAAACCAGGATAGGAGAGGTCCAAGTGTGAAGGCCCTCTCATAGAACTTGAAGTTTGGGAGGGACGGGCCACCAGCTTGCCTTTCTCGCTGCATAGTGGTGAGCTTAATGTGAGATCGTTTGCCATGCCACAGAAATGTATTTATTGCTGACTGTAATTTGCTCCAGTATTGAGGGGGCGGGGGAAGAAGACAGAGACACACACACACACACACACACACGCAAAGAGACACACACACACACACACACACACACACACACACACACACACCAAACACACACACACACACACGCACACACACACACACACACACACACACACACACACACACACACACACACACACACACTCACACACACAGATTGTGTTTCAACTTTTGGTTGTTTGGGAGGCTCAGAGAGGATTTGATTTACTCCAGATGGAGAGTTCCAGTCCAGGACTGGGTGGAAACAAAGAGTGTCAGTGAAGTAATATCTTTTCCCAAAACGAATTTGCAACACGGCCCACATTATCAGAAGTCATGCGAGGAGTCATGAGTTCTTCTGCATGTCTCCGCTCTTTTCCTCTGCTGTGCTGGGTACGGCAGGCCGGGGGAACGGCCACCGTAGTTTGTGGAAATATTGGATGTAAAGTTTGGTTTCGCAATACTCAAACATTTTATCATTCTGGGCAGAGAGTAGACATCTATCCACTGACAGCTGTCTGTCAGTGGTCGTTCATAATGGTTTTTTTGTGATCAAATTTGTATTTTATTTTAAAGAGACAGTACGTACAGGTATATACACGCCTCAAAAATAGAGCATAAAATATATATTGACATACATACCTATACATATGCATATACACAGAAATGTATGATTAACAACTAAGATAAAAAAAAACCCAGACATAACCCATCCACCCCCTGGATCCAGAACTCCAAATTTCAGTTACATATTACAGCTGAAGCCCTCGGAGGGTAGTTAAAAGTGAATTCCAAGCCTCTATTGCTGACTCTTTTGCTCAGTGGACTCTAGCCGTCGACAACTCCAAGTAAACAATATCCAAATATGTTAAAACCCAAGCTCGAAAAGAGAGTGAATGTGGAGGTTTCCAACGTGTGGCAACTAGTTTTTTTGCAGCCGTAAGTCCAGCCAGCAATGCTCTTCTCTTATCCAGTGTTAAACCCAGCCTTGACAAATCATTCAACATGAGTGTAGCAGGCGAGCCGGGCAATCTAATCTTAAACAACCTAGAGAGGTTAAAGGCAACCATCTTCCAAAAGTCGGCCACTGGGGTACACTCCCAAAACGTGAAAATAACTGCCTATCACTTTGGAGGAACAGAACGTACACGTAGGATCGTCAATAACCTTCATCAAATGAAGCTTCCTAGG
The DNA here is from genome assembly GCF_031162955.1 of Sander vitreus. Classification (NCBI taxonomy): domain Eukaryota; kingdom Metazoa; phylum Chordata; class Actinopteri; order Perciformes; family Percidae; genus Sander; species Sander vitreus. Next base: position 969,282 of record NC_135869.1, on the reverse strand, counting down.
AGTTTAATATACCCTGTGTATATAATTGTAATGTATTTGCTGATGATCAGGGTTTCTGGATGCTAAGCCCACACTGATCCACACTTTATCCCAGTCAAATGTAGGTCCCAGATCTGGAACCTCTCTCCTCCACACCGTGTCCAACGCCAGAGGTCTGTAAGCATACGGCAGCAAGAACCAGTAGAGTCTCGACACAAAACCCCTTGTACTCCCAGCACAGTGGAACAATTTTCGAAATGGGTGTGGTGTAAGAGGGGCCTGTAAAGGGGCACCATTGCTTTTTAAAGTCGATTTCAGTTGCAAATAAAAGAAAAAGGAGGTACGTGGTATACCATGCTTAATACATATGTTCTGAAAAGTGAGTAACCCCCCCTCCCCATAAATATCACCGAGTGTGCAAACATTTAGCTTTTTCCCAAACAGGAAATCAAATAGGACGACCGCCAATTAACAATCTCTCATTGTTAAATATTGGAGAGTGTGGGTCCCAAACAGAAGAGCAACCAGCCAATTTCTCCACCCTCCTCCATATCAATAGCAAATATGAAATCATAGGAGAAAATCTAAAACGGCAGTGATGGGGTGAGATTTTGGAATGCAGAATGTTAGTGAACGATCATCCGCTCCTCCAAAGCTCGCCAGGACACTTGAGCATCAGATTGAAACCAGGATAGGAGAGGTCCAAGTGTGAAGGCCCTCTCATAGAACTTGAAGTTTGGGAGGGACGGGCCACCAGCTTGCCTTTCTCGCTGCATAGTGGTGAGCTTAATGTGAGATCGTTTGCCATGCCACAGAAATGTATTTATTGCTGACTGTAATTTGCTCCAGTATTGAGGGGGCGGGGGAAGAAGACAGAGACACACACACACACACACACACACGCAAAGAGACACACACACACACACACACGCAAAGAGACACACAGACACACACACGCACACACACACACACACAGATTGTGTTTCAACTTTTGGTTGTTTGGGAGGCTCAGAGAGGATTTGATTTACTCCAGATGGAGAGTTGCAGTCCAGGACTGGGTGGAAACAAAGAGACACACACACACACACACACACACACACACACACACACACACACACACACACACACACACACACACACAGACACACAGACACACACAGACACACAGACACACACACACTAGCTTTCTTAAAGGCACAGTGTGTTTTGATATTTTTTATTCTAATTTTGACTGTAAATCTGCCTGTTAGTAGTTGTTGCAGAATAAGACATTATTTAGTGTTTTATAGTTATTATACGTGTACCATATCAAGTGTTTCTGCAGTTTGTATTCATTAAGTATTATTTGCTAAAAGTATCAACAGTAAAAGGTACATGCATCTTTCATTTCTTCTTACTTTCTTTCTCTCTTCTGTCTTCTTTCTCTTATGCTTTGTCTCTCTCTTTCTGCCTTTCTTTCTCTCTCTTTCTGCCTTGTTTCTCTCTCTTTCTCCCTTGTCTTTCTCTTTCTGCCTTTCTTTCTCTTTCTTTCTCCCTTGTCTCTGTCTTTCTCTTTCTGCCTTGTTTCTCTTCCTTTCTCCCTTTCTTTCTCCTTTCTGGTAATGAACATGTTTCTGGCCCTAGTAGAGCTGAATGTGGGTCCAGGTTGCCCATCTTCTGATGTACCAGAGACTGTTGTACATGTGATTGTGTTACATCTTTGCTAAGATTGAGGGAGGGATTGTCTCTCTAACAGATGCTCAGATCAGTCTAAGTGTATAATATGAGGATGCAGTGTGTGCAAATTTAAGTATATGTGAGAGTTACAGAACAGTTTACAAAGTATCAGTGATGTAACTTTGTGTGTCTGTGTGTGTGTGTATGTGTCTGTATGTGTGTTTGTGTGTCTGAGTGTGTGTGTGTGTGTCTGTATGTTTGTATGTGTGTCTGTGTGTGTATGTCTCTCTGTATGTGTGTGTCTCTGTATGTCTCTGTGCATGTCTGTGTGTGTCTGTGTGCGTCTCTATGTGTGTGTGTGTCTGCGTGTGTGTCTCTGTATGTGTGTGTGTGTCTGTACGTGTGTGTGTGTGTGTGTGTGTCTGTGTGCGTGTCTGCGTGTGTGTATGTGTCTCTGTATGTGTGTCTGCGTGTGTGTGTGTCTCTGTTAGTGTGTCTGTGTGTCTGCATGTCTCTGTATGCAGACTGATCTCATGAAGTGGCGTATGTATGACACACCAATTCGTATGCCATTACTGCCATGTTATCAAGACGCATACTGGCTACTACTTGTAGCGTGTTTATCAACGCCGTTTGGCCTCCATTGACTTACATTACCTTGCGATTGCGTGTGAATAGACGCCGTAGCGAGTAGTATGAAAGGGAGAAAATCTGCGTAGGGAGGTTGGTCAGGGGGAGGATGGGTCAAACACAGGACTTTCACCCAGGAGACCGGGGATCAGGTCCCGCGTGTCACGTTTCTAAAGTCAACCGTCGCTTTCTTCTCGCGATAACACGCCTGCAAGTGGCGATAACACTGCAAGTGGCGATAACACTGCAAGTGGCGATAACACTGCAAGTGGCGTGGATGTTTACGTCCGCTGTATACAGTGTAGACATACACGCGGATAGCTCAAAATGCGTACAGATAACACGCCACTTGGCTTAAGAAAATGGGCGTGTATGTTTACGTGAAGTCATGATATGACGTTGCTGTATGTGTGTGTCTGCGTGTATGTGTCTGTGTGTCTCTGTATGTGTCTGCGTGTGTGTGTGTGTGTGCGTGTGTGTCTGTGTGTGTGTGGGGTTGTTTAACTATATTCGTGGGGTCCAAAAAAACCAGGACAGGTTTGTGGGGCCAAAATGCTGGACCCCACAACTTCAAAGGGCTGTTTGAGGGTTAAGACTTGGTTGTAGGATTAGTCTACGGAAAGACGTTCCACTCCCTATTCAGCCCCATTGTACCTACTTTGGTTGCAGTTCCACCAGAGTTCCACTGTGTGTGATCGCGTTCCAGTGCTAAATGAATGGGACCCTATGGAGCTAGACGGCTAAATTTGTCTCTTTCGCCTGATTGTCATTGAGAAATCTCAGATTTGATTGTAGTTTTTGCAAGTTCAACATGGATTATAGGTCAAAAGTTGAATGAACGAGTACGTGTGTCCTTTAGATTTCTTACAGGTTGAGTCGTTGTTGCCCATAACACGCTAGCATTCTGCTAATGAATGCTGATTGGTCAGTGAAGGACTGATTACGATCGGAGATCCCACGGCATCCAAAGCAGAACCAGAACGTCAGAGTGAATATTTCGGCGTGGTCTTTAAAACATTAGCAAACCTCTTTCTAGCACGTGTATTAACAGGGAGAGCCTAACCTATCAGCTGTGTTGTATTAACAGAGAGAGTCTAACCTGTCAGCTGTGTTGTATTAACAGGGAGAGTCTAACCTGTCAGCTGTGTTGTATTAACAGAGAGTCTAACCTGTCAGCTGTGTTGTATTAACAGAGAGAGTCTAACCTGTCAGCTGTGTTGTATTAACAGAGAGTCTAACCTGTCAGCTGTGTTGTATTAACAGAGAGTCTAACCTGTCAGCTGTGTTGTATTAACAGGGAGAGTCTAACCTGTCAGCTGTGTTGTATTAACAGAGAGAGTCTAACCTGTCAGCTGTGTTGTATTAACAGGGAGAGTCTAACCTGTCAGCTGTGTTGTATTAACAGAGAGAGTCTAACCTGTCAGCTGTGTTGTCGATGCTTCCAGAGAACAAAGGAAGCAGCTCAGAGCTTGCAGTAAAGCAGTATCTCTGGCCGTATATGTGTATGACGTCATTGACATTTTAAAAGGCTTTTTAGAACAAAAAAGCCACTTTAAAAAAAAAAATATTTTTTTCTTAGCCTCCCCTTTCAAATGCAACATTCAAATTACTTGACAAAAAATTATATCCTGAGAAAAGTGGATTTTGAGGGGTATAGCTCCATAGAGTCCCATTCATTCTGTACTGGCCTGTGAGCGCCCCCTATATGGAACTCTGGTGGAACTGCAACCAGTTCAGAAGCCGGAAGTAACGAGAGAGTGGAACTTCTTCCCTTATTAGAAATTCTTTGGTGCTACCAGACTTCACATTGGGCCACATTAATAGTTGCTTAATGAGATGCTGCCCTCTGGTGTTCACAGGAGAAAATACACAACTCAAGTCACACTGATGCTCTATCCCAGTGGTTCTCAAGCTTTTTTCGATAACGTACCCCCCCCCCTTAACAGTTTTTTTTTTGGTAGGAAAAAAAAAGTCTGTGTGTGCTACCTAACTTCACATTGGGCCACATGAATAGTTGCTTAATGAGATGCTGCCCTCAGGTGTTCACAGGATAAAATACACAACTCAAGTCACACTGAGACTATCTCTATCTTTACTTTAATTCCAGCTCCTCTGGTTTGTTTTTTGCGTTCGTTCAGTACGTCTTCTCTGTTTCAGCGTAGCTCCTAATCGATACCACGCACGCCAGACACGTAGCCAACCGCTGGACGACACGTCACAACATCAAGTGTTCATGGGAAATGTAGGATTAGCACTACAAGCAGTGTTGCCAGATAAAGATTACATTTCAAAGCCAAACACACAAAAAAAAAAAAAACTGCATCATCACGTCTGAAAAAAAAGGGGTAAAAGGTCGAAAAATGCACCGAAAGTGCATGGATAAAACATGGATAAAATCATGGAGTTGTTTTATTCAATTTTATAGCATTTGAAAAAAAATGTAAAAGGTTTCTAAACAGTATTCAGACTAAACTCTTGACATATACACAAGTCTTTGATTATCCATCAACATACATTCCTCTAATATTAGTCAAAATCATTCATAATTTCAGATTTTTTTTACTCAAAAATTAGGAATAATTTCCTATAAACGAGGTTCATTGACCATGAATTCCAAAAATGAGTAACACTAGTGGTAATAAGTTGGTGGTAGTGGCGTGTAGACAGTACTGGTGGTAGTGGACAAAAGTTTAACCCTCCTCCAAAAGAACATTGAAAAAAATGAAAATTGGAAAAAAGTAAAGAAAAAAAAAACACTGGAAAAAGCGGCAAAAAAACTTGTTAAAAATTTTTACGAAAACATAATAAAAAAATTAAAAAACGCTAAGAAAGTGACAAAAACATTTGAAAAAAGTTTACAAAAACATTGAAAAGTTTAGAAAAAGAACTAAATGTTGAAATTTCGACCCAGAAAAACACAAAGTTGCATGGTCGACGGGAAAAAGTGTCATAAAAAAAACAACAACATTGAAAAAAGTGTCTAAATCACTGAAAAAAAGCGTCACAAAAATGTTAATTTTCCATTTTGACCCGAGAGGACAACAAGTTCACGGTCGGCGGGAAGACAACACGAGGGTTAAAGTCTTTGGACCTTATCTCGCAGCTGGCGCAGCGCAAAGCCCGACCCAAGTGTCTTTTCTAGTTTAAGACCGACCCAGTTGTCAATTTCCCGTCCAGCGCCCGTTTAAATAACAAATGCACCTGCGCCCATCTGTGGCCCATGGGTGTGCTGGTCTTACAGGGAGGTGTGTTCAGGTGCATTCTGGGTGTGCTGGTCTTACAGAGAGGTGTGTTCAGGTGCATTCTGGGCGTGCTGGTCTTACAGGGAGGTGTGTTCAGGTGCATTCTGGGCGTGCTGGTCTTACAGGGAGGTGTGTTCAGGTGCATTCTGGGCGTGCTGGTTTTACAGGGAGGTGTGTTCAGGTGCATTCTGGGCGTGCTGGTCTTACAGGGAGGTGTGTTCAGGTGCATTCTGGGCGTGCTGGTCTTACAGGGAGGTGTGTTCAGGTGCATTCTGGGCGTGCTGGTCTTACAGGGAGGTGTGTTCAGGTGCATTCTGGGCGTATTGCTATCTTGAGGCATTGGGAAGTGATCGCACCATTGACCAACAAAAACCTGGTCTAAAGTCAATAACGCAGCATTTCATTGTTATTTTAACAGCAAATTAGTAAAATGCTCCTAAGCTCGTGCACAACGCGTGCACACTATGCTTGTTACACACACAGGGACGCACAGCATCACACACACATGCAGAACATTACAAATAAAAATATTACGGTGCAAATCCTCCATCATAACAGCAATGCTCCAAGGTCCAAACACGCCTGGCTTTTAAAGGGAATGGGAGATGATCTCTGATTGGTTTATTGCATGTTACTCCCAAAACACACCTCTGATTAATGAAGACACTAAGTACAACCCTTTAGAACCATGCACCCGGCGCACGGACCTTTAATTCCACCGTCAAAGTATCAAAAGTGGATTTGGACACGCCCTAGATGCACCTGCGCCAGGCGCTTCACTTTGAGTGCGTGGTAGTCATAACAACTCTTGTTTATTTGTTCATCCTGTTCCAGTCAGCTCGGTCTTCACGGTGACGATCATCATGAGGATGCTCTTGTTTCCGGGCAGCGTGGATCCAGCCAGCTCAGCTTCATCGGCGCCGAAGGTTTCCAGGCGAACGTCGACGCAGGTCAGCCCCCACCGCTGGAGCAACACTTCAATCGACCAATCAGCACTGAGCACGAGAGGAAGAGTAGGGAAGGGAAGACAGAGAGGGAGAGGAGGAAAAGGAAGAGGAAGGGAAAAAGGAAGAGGGGAAGAGGAAAAGGAGGGAGAGGAGGAGGGAAGAGGGAGATGAGGAAGAGGAGGGAGAGGAAGACGGAGAGGGAGATGAGTAAAAGGAAGAGGGGAAGAAGAGGGGAAGAGGTAAAGGAGGGAGGGAGAGGAGGAAGACAAAGGGATAGAGTAAGAAAGGTAGAGGAAGATGGGAAGAGAACAAGGAGGGAGAGGGAGAGGAGGAAGGGAAAGAGGAAGGAAGAGGAAGACGAAGGGAAAGAGGAAGAAAGGGAGAGGAAGAGGGGAAGAGGAAAAGGAGGGAGAGGAGGAAGACAAAGTGGAAGAGGAAGAAAGGGAGAGGAAGATGGGAAGAGGAAAAGGAGGGAGAGGGAGAGGAGGAAGACGAAGAAAGAGGAAGAAAGGTAGAGGAAGATGGGAAGAGAACAAGGAGGGAGAGGGAGAGGAGGAAGGGAAAGAGAAAGGAAGAGGAAGATGAAGGGAAAGAGGAAGAAAGGGAGAGGAAGAGGGGAAGAGGAAAAGGAGGGAGAGGGAGAGGAGGAAGACAAAGTGGAAGAGGAAGAAAGGGAGAGGAAGATGGGAAGAGGAAAAGGAGGGAGAGGGAGAGGAGGAAGACGAAGGGAAAGAGGAAGAAAGGGAGAGGAAGAGGGGAAGAGGAAAAGGAGGGAGAGGGAGAGGAGGAAGACGAAGTGGAAGAAGAAGAAAGGGAGAGGAAGATGGGAAGAGGAAAAGGAGGGAGAGGGAGAGGAGGAAGACGAAGGGAAAAGGAGGGAGAGGCAGAGGAGGGAAGAGGAAGAAAGGGAGAGGAAGAGGGGAAGAGAGGAAGAGGAAGAGGAAAGTTAGAACTGGAGCAAGGTTTGAATAACAAAGAATCATTTCATCCAACGGTGGAATGTAACTAAGTACATTTACTCAACAACTGTACTTAATTACAAAAGTTGTGGTACTTGTCTCTCTCTCTTTCCCCTTTCGTTCTCTCTCTCCTTCCTTCTCACTTCGTTCTCTCATTCTTTCTCCCTTCTCTCTCTCTTCCTTAAGGGCTTTACACACCGGGGACGCTTTTTTTTCCCGTGCGATTAATTCTTACGTCAATGTATTTTTTACACAGAACGGGGATATTACGCGACGATAGAGTGACGTCATTTATTTTCGAAATGAGCTTCTTTCATCAACCAATCACGTTGTGTTGTTGTGAATAGTTTTGATGCGAAATGTACGCAGGTGATTATTCCGCATTTTCGCGTCGCTTATTCGTCACGCCCCCCGGTGTGTAACGGCCTTTACTCCCGTCTTTCTCCTTTCCTTCTGCAGTCTCGCTCTCTCCCGTCTTTCTCCCTTTCTTGGTTCGTTCGTTCTCCCTTCTTTCTCCCTTCGTTCACCCTTCCTTCTCTCTCTCTCTCCATTTCCTTCATCCTCTTTCCCACTTTCTTTCTTTCTCACTTCTTGTTCTCTTTCCAAAAAAGTATGATCATGTTTTTCCAGCACCTCCTCTCCTGGTACGTGGTCCAGAACTGAGCGCTGGGGTTTTTCCTCAGAAGAAAAGCAACAGTCAGGAGGACGTCTTCGAAATCTGAAACAGGTCGACAACATTCAGCCGCATTTACACCGTTAACGTTTGTGCTTAACAACAAAAATCTTCTGCTACGTTTCCCCCTCTCATTCCCCCTGCTCTGGTGTTCCCCCTCTCATTCCCCCTGAGGGAAACAGAGATTAATTGAACCGACCTTGTGGCTCGTAGAAGACGTCTGATCCCAAGATGATGTCCAGCTTCGGGAGCAGAACCAGATCTGGCGAGACTTCCCCCCAGGTGAGACCCAACACGGTAACATGGCCGAGGCCGTTGGCTTCACAGCTGCGCCGGCAGTTCTCCAGACACCGCGGCGTCTCAGCGCTGTCGGACAGGATCACCGATGCCCCGCACCTGGCAGCCACCACGCCCGGCAGACTCACACCTGCACCGAGCTGGGAGAGAACCGGCTTTATTGGCATTGAACATGTAGACATGTAACGCAACCGGATGTCAGTGCAAAACAGGTGAGTAAATACATATAAAAGAGTCTAATGACTTTCTACCACAATACAGTCAAAGATATTTGACCTTTTTCATGTTAATGAACTACACGCGTCTCTGTCTCTGGGTGCGATTCTCTTCTCCCATTGTGGCCCGTAGTCTTCCTCTTACCTCCAGCAGCGTCTTGCCTCTCAGCTCTTCTCTCCGTGTCCATAGAAACTGAGCCAGCACCACTGCACAGGGCCACACATACATCCCATACTGGGGATCGAGAACCTGAGGACCACAGTTAAACATGAGTAGCATATTCAGCATTTTAAGGATGCCTTGCATCTAATAAACCCAAAAGTAGAGACTGGTTCAAGACTTGAGACAATTTATGAGTTATATATATATATATATATATATATATATATATATATATATATATATATATATATATGGATAGAGGCATGCCTGTTATTAAAGTTCAAATTTTATTTAAATAAACACATCTTTGCTGTACTGGATGTATGCCGAATTAAAGAGGGCGGCTCTATTATATCGTATTAAGCCTCTGATAGTTCTTCTAACAGGTGTATATCACGAATATACACCTAGTTATCAGGTGGCGTAGTAATCAAGGCGTTAGCGCCTTGATTCTATGACAGCAGAACACGACCCAAAGACAACAGCTAATTGATATAATATGCTGAAGTGAGTTCCACACAGGGGTATACAAAGAGCAGCTGTGTACCTGAAGTATAATAATGTATTTAATAACGTAAACACACCTCCGGTATGGAAACACGAAGGGACTCCGGTGTGTTTTTCTTGTTGTCTTCAAACGTGAACACTTTGTATGCTATGCTAGGTGTTTCGGCTCCACTGTGGTCCATTGTGCGGGTTAATAAGCCCTTAAATTACACAATTACATCGCCGGCTATGTTGAGAAACTCGTATTTACCCATTTCATTAGTAAAATACCACTAGCAGCCACGCGTATGTCTATTTCCGCGTCGACCACAACACAAAAGAAGGACGCTTTGAACAGCCAATTAAATCAACGTAAACGCCAGGCGGGAAGGCTCATTCTACATTGCACCCAATCAACGTTTTGTTCTTGCGGACGCTGTAGGCAATGAGCGTTCAGTCCATGACATAAGGGCGGGCCCTACAGAGATGTCAATCAGTTGCGCAAGCATTGTGTTGCTTGCCAAGCCAGTTAGCGAGTGTCTCTCTTGTTAGCTATTTATAAAACCGTGTCGACCGGGCAGGTTTTGAAAGTGTTCTCACACTTGTTGGTGTATATTTGAAGACGTGTTAAACACACACCGACTTGTGGTTTTGTTGTCTGTTTAAAATAAATAAGGTGAGACTGTCAGAGCAGCGCAGCTAGCTAACGTTAGCCAGGTAACGTTTAGTTAATGTGTTGCTGTAGAAACCTCCGGGTTAGCTCGATCGCTAGCTGAGCAGCGCTTACACACGGGAGCAGGAATGAACCATAAAAGTAAGAAGAGGATTAAAGAGGCGAAACGGAGCGCCAGACCCGAACTGAAGGACTCATTAGACTGGATAAAACACGATTATCATGAGGCTTTCGACCTGTCACACCGCACCGTAAAGGTAACTGTCAATGTAGCATTTGGAGCCAAGCTAACATGAGCTAGCTGCTAGCCGCAGCGGTTTAGAGAGGCTAGAAGGGATACAGCTACGGTGACAACTAACTTTAGACTAGTAGAGTTTAAGCCGTAGCTGTATCCCCTCTAGCCACAGCAGGAGTGCAGCTTGTCACGTAGACAATGAGTCGGTGTTACACTCAATTCTGTCCCCAGGCTTGATTTTAATTTAACTCTTTTCCTACTTTCTCACACACTTATTGTTTATAGCAGCATGTAGCCACATGGTGGACTGTATATGTTTATTTATGGACATTTAATATCTATTTTTCACGTATCTGAACACACAGGCGGAGGAAGTAACGTTACTCGGATACTTTCTCCCTTTCTTTTTTTCTCCAGTCATCTCTTTCTCCTTGCTTCCTTCTTTCTGTGTGTGTGTGTGTGTGTGTGTGTGTGTGTGTGTGTGTGTGCGCGCGCGTGCGTGTGTCTGTCTCTCTGAAAGCTGGACATGTCCATGTTCAAAGATTAGGAAACATATTACATTTAAAATGTCTTATGTAACAGAGCCTGTGAGGATTTTGGAAAGGCCTTCAGAACAGCACGCTGTGTAACTCCTCACTGATGTATTCTGTGTTACAGGACAACGTGGAGCGCGTGGACACCCGCCACCTCAGTCCCGAAGACTTCATCCGGCGATTCGAGCGTCCCTACAAGCCCGTGGTCCTGCTGAACGCGCAGGACAGCTGGCCCGCCCGGGAGAAGTGGACCCTGGAGCGCCTCAAACGCAAATACCGCAACCAGAAGTTCAAGTGCGGGGAAGACAACGACGGCTACTCGGTGAAGATGAAGATGAAGTACTACATGGAGTACCTGGAGAGCACGCGGGATGACAGCCCCCTCTACATCTTTGACAGCAGCTACGGGGAGCACGCCAAACGGCGGAAGCTGCTGGACGACTACCAGGTGCCCGTCTTCTTCAGGGACGACCTGTTCCAGTTCGCAGGAGAGAAGCGTCGGCCGCCGTACAGGTTTCCTCTCTTTTTGAGTTTGTGTGTGTGTGTGTGTTAGGGGTGGTACGGTTCACAAAACCCACTGTTCAGTTTGTATCACCGTTTTAGGGTCACGGTTTTCTTTCGAGTTCTCTTAATACAACCGTGGGATTTACGACACTGCACGATCTGTCATAGTTGTAGCGGTCTGCCGTTAGCCTCATGGATGTATTAAGAAAACGTTTAGCCTCCACCAGGAAGCTAACGCTAGTTTACTAACGCAGTGGAACAGATCGTGCAGTGACGTAAATCCCTACAACAGGATTCTCATCTTGCACATGCGCAGAACGGATCGTGTACCCACACATGGGGAAATGTAACACGGCCGAGCGGCGTGCAGCTACGTTTTAGGGCTGCCTAATATTCGTTTTTTCATATATTCGAATAACGTGTGTGTGTGTCTGTCACAGAGACTAACTAAATACAAAGATTTGTGGCGTAAAATGTAATGTTGTTATTTCTTAGTGTTTTGTGCTATCGAAAACAAGTACAGTTTAGGACCCAGCCCTAGCTGCAGCTAATGAACAACATTGTTGACTCTTCAGAGATACGTGACGGTTCTGTCTTCCCCCCCTCCAGGTGGTTTGTGATGGGCCCGGCCCGCTCCGGCACCGGCATCCACATCGACCCGCTGGGCACCAGCGCCTGGAACGCCCTGGTCCAGGGACACAAGAGGTGGTGTCTGTTCCCCACCAACACCCCCCGCGAGCTCATCAAGGTGGCCAGAGAGGAGGGGGGCAACCAGCAGGACGAGGCTATCACCTGGTTCAACGTCATCTATCCCAGAACGCAGCAGCCGAACTGGCCGCCCGAGTTCACGCCGTTGGAGATTCTGCAAAGACCCGGGGAAACCGTCTTTGTGCCTGGTCAGTGAAGACGCATCTTTTTCTAAATCTTAATAATAAATAATAATAGTAACCCTTAACAGTTAAAGGGTTACTACCGTTTGTTTCAACCTGGATGTGTTTGTGTCTAAGTGACTGATGGGAACAACAATCTCTGACATTGGTCCAGTATTAAGCGAGATAGAGAACCAAGCTACAATGGAAGTTAATAGGACAATTGTCCAGCTTGTATTTACCTTCACTAAAGCGCTTGTTTTGCCGCTGAGAGACTCAGATTATTTTTCTAAGTGTCTGACAACATTATGGAAAGGATTTCTAAGGAGGTCGACCTTTCTGTTAAAGAGTAAGATCCTTTTTTAAAACATAAAAACATCCGCGAAATTGCGTTCGCTAAACCCACCAGACTCCATGTAAATAAACAGTCGTTTAAGCATCGTAAGACACACTTCATTCAAAGTCGACAGAAACAAAATAAAACTATGATAAGCCGTTTTGCGTCGTCTTTCCACTTTTCCAACCATCACAACTCTGGTTGTGGTTAAAATAAACACATAGTTTACCAATGTACATGTGAGAATATGCTGGCTCTATACACGCTAAAAGTACTGATTTAAATGGAGTCTGGGGGGGTTTAGCGCTAGCGACCTCAGAGCTGTTTCTGGTTGAACAGAAATGTCTTAAAGAGGTTTTTACAGGTCGATCTCCTTAGAAATCTTTTCCATAATGTTGTCAGACACATAGAATATTAATCTGAGTCAGCGGTTTAAGAACACAGCAGGCCGTGACACTCCCTCGCTTGTTTTGGTGTGAATGCCCATTTAATTGTAACCAACCTGATGTTTCTGTTTCCGATGACCGTGTGTTTCTGTTTCCGGTGTTAATGGTGACTAGCTGTGTGTCCGCAGGCGGGTGGTGGCACGTGGTCCTCAACCTGGACACGACAATCGCCGTCACTCAGAACTTCGCCAGCACCACCAACTTCCCCATTGTGTGGCACAAAACTGTCCGAGGGCGACCCAAACTCTCCCGGAAGTGGTACCGGTAAGGACGCGCCGCCGCCGCCACATCAGGAACACACAGAGTAGATTTAGTCAAGACTTTTAGCTTTTACACCAGAGATTAGACACATCCCGAGACACAGTTATACCCAGTTACAGAGGCTTGCAAAAGTATTCATACCCCTTGAACTTGTCCACATGTGACACACACACACACACACACACACGCTGGCGCATGCACCAGACGCCAGCCACCACGGCACTTCTGTTTACTGATAGCTAGTGTTTACCTCTTCCAAAAGATAGAACAATGACATGAAATGTTAGCCGATCTTTAACCACTGACAGACAAGCAAGTAACAGAGTCTCAGTTCACCCGTCCGGGAGGCTCTGACACTTTTTCCGCACTCTGTGTCTGCGGACAGCTGTAGGCTTGTGCCGGTTAATGCTCTGTGTAGGGGTGGTACGGTTCATGAAAAGACATCCGAACCGCTCCGTTCGCTCATCTCGGTTCGGAGCGCGTGTGTGTCGCACGGTCCGACGCACGCGCAATGTAGCCTCGTGCCCGTATGTGGCCTCAGACAGACAAGTTTACCTTTCACGCGAAAGAAGAGGTGTGGAGAAGTTACCAACAAAACGTACAGCGAAAGACGGTGCAAAACATTGCAGACCGTCCTGCCAACCTGTAAACATTTTAACATCAATGTACGCTGTAACGTTTTTTCTCTCTAAAGCCGCTGAAGCGGCTGCTGTTTCAATCCTGTCGGCTCTCTGCAGCGGGCGGGGCTGCTCAGATCCCCCCACGACTGACACACACACACACACACACACACACACACACACACACACAGGGTGGATGCAGGAAGAACTGGAGATGAGACGTACAGGATGACCTGAATTGTGGACAGCTACGTAAGTTGTAAGTGCAATGATAAGTTAAAGTCCAATAAGTACTTTATCAAACCGTATGAATGTGTGTCCCAGGTTAGGAAATTAACTAACAATGTAAAGATCAACAAGCCACTGACACATGTTCAAATTTGATTCATTCTAATAAATAAATTATTTTTTTTGTCTTTAATCCACCAGTCATTTTCATATTATACCAACATTTGCAGCATCCTGAGCCTTTTTGGTAAGGTTACTAGGAAATCTCAGCCCAGAGTAGTTTTAATCTCCCCTAAACAAGTTTCTTTTTAAGGAACTATACAAAAATAAATCTCAACTTTTTTTTATGTTTAACGTATTCTGACTTATTCAAAAGACGGAGCTTTAAGAGTTCCTCTCTTTTTCTTTTAAAGGACACCATTTTTGTAAGAGCTACACTGAAGTTGGCAGTTTGATAAATGCAAGTTATTTCAATTGATATTCTGTAATATTTCAATCTTCATCTGCTAAAAAGGCACATAAGTTCCTGTAGATGGCAATACACATTCTCCTTTTTTTGCCAAATAAATGAAAAGCATGTTGAAATCATCAACGTCTTCCTTCTCGCTGTATCAACATCTCAGCTAGCTTTCCTCAGAGATGGTCCCAATAATGGGCTTAAAGTCAAGTCAAATTCAGTTTGTGCATGATTACATGATATAACTATTTTTTAATACTGTATCCTACATTGTGGATAATTAAGCTATATATCATGAAGTATATTTCTGGAGTGTTAAAGATTAAAAGAAAAAAATAACAAGAACCGTACAGAACCGAAAACTGTGATACGAACCGTGGGTCTTGTGAACCGTACCACCCCTAGTTCTGTGCATTGTCGGACACACGCAGCCACTTTCCTGAAACCGCTTGCGAGACTGACGAGTCCACAGCGGCCTGTGGCGTTTATGTCCGAGCCTGTCTCCACCGCCTCCACCTGCAGGTTGTCAACTGTGGTTTGGAATGAAAGGAAGGAAACGGGACAGAGTCACACGGCGGATATCGCTCATATACTTTATACCTTAGCTGCAAAGTGCTGCAGGAAACCCTGGTGGACATGTAAAACGTGGAAGTGCAGGTGTCTCAGAAGACGTATTGAGAAAGATAGGATTTAATATATGTGTGTGTGTGTGTGTGTTCGTTCTCTTCCTGGCTGGTTCAGTATCTTGAAGCAGGAGAGGCCCGACCTGGCGGCGCTGGCAGACAAAGTGGACCTTCAGGAGTCAACGGGCATCGCGTCAGACAGCTCCAGCGACTCTTCGTCTTCATCTTCCTCCAGCTCGTCTGACTCCGACTCTGATGTACGTGCTGAAACGCACGCTCAGGTTTACGTGGCATTTAAATTAGGGGTCGATCCAATATACTGGCTATTCAGGATTATTAGTAGTAGTAGTTACTGAAACCGATCATTTACAGTAAACATGAAACGCTTTTAGTCAAAATTAAGATTTCTGAATTTTACAAACTCCAACACAAAACTTAGTTTAAATGCTTTAAGCAATTATTTCATAAAACTGAAACTTTGACTAGGGCTGCACGATATGAAGAAAATATGCTATATGAAGTCCTGCTGACATTGGAGTCTGAGAAACACCGTGATGGCCTGTCATAGAAATCCTCCCTGTCGTGTCTGTCTGTCTGTCTGTCTAAAGCAACAGGTGCTAATGTCTGTAACCCAACCCGCCTGTAGAACGTGTCCTAACAGCCAGAACACTTTGTCCTCCTGCAGGCAGTGGAGGGCGACCCCGTGTCCCACCGCAGGAAGAAGAGACGGACCTGCAGCGCGGCGGCCAACGGAGACACCAGCAGCCAGGACGACTGCGTCAGCAAGGAGAGGAGCTCGTCACGGTGACCTCCGACCTCCGGCCGTCTGCAGCTGGTCAACGCGCAAACAGCTGCTCCCTGTCTAGGGCTGCATCCACACCGTTACGTTTTGGTTTCAAATCAAACATATTTTGCCCACATTCACACAGCTCCGCTGTTTCAAAGCCTTGAAACATCAGGAAACACTTCTGACACCGTTGTGGTGTGAAATCTCCGAGGTCGTGTTGCAGTCTCAGCAGCCGCAAACAAAGACCTCCCGAACTGATAAGACTGACCACATTGTGGTTTCCAAAAGTCTCCATCTTTGAGCTGTGGCAATATGGAAAGATCAGATATTACGATATAATTGACAAATACATCGAGGACAATTTTGCGGCATTGTCGGGTTGACTATTGGTGCTTTCTCAAAATATTAACACAATGAGAGTTTTGATAATCACCAATAACATGGATACAGTGACACTCTTATCACGATGTTATAATATCCAAAAGTTTTCGAGCCCCTAAACCGGAGACATTTGGAATCTGCGGGGTTGTGTTGCAGTCTCAAATGGCCGCAAACGGAGACCTTTGGAAACACCGATGCATGTCGGTCAGTCAGTCTTATCATCACGAGTGGTTTTGAGATATATGGCTTTGGGCGTGTTAGTTCAAACGGAGAATATTTCTGCTACCGTAGCTAAAAACGTCTTGTGTGCACGGAGATGATTTTGTGGCTTAAAAAACCCAAACCGTAGAAACGTAGTCTAGAGTAGGGAAATGTCTGTCGATCACGGAGGAGGATCCGCTGGAGACCGGTCACCGCCGTGCTTTTCAATCAAGATCCCGTTTGTGTCCCTAGTGGGAAGTGTGAAGAGAGATTCTAACCAGTGACCAGACTGGGAAAGGGCTTCTGGGGAGGAAGAGTGAAACTGGGAAACTGGGCTTTAAATGTCTGTGGAGCACATTTCGACACACACACACACACAGTAACGTAGTGACTCAGACGGTATCTGCAGTGATTTTCCCTGAATCGCTTCTGATGTTCCACACACATGTCCCGATTTGATTATATCTCCATTCTTTCAACTAAAACTAAAAAAGTGTCTTGTTGCACCAGTTGTAATCGCGATAACGATTAAAAAAAAACCTGATTTCTTCTGTAGCCCCAATTCAAGAATTCAGACACTCAGTGAGTGATTAATATACAGATGGTCATGTTTAGGGGTTGAAGTGTTCCTTTTAAAATGGTTTCAAACGAGTTAGTGTTGTCACTTTAGTCAGCCAGCCTTAAAGAAATGAAACGGTTAAAAAGGGAAACACACACACGCACGTGTAAAAATGTGAATTCGGAGATCTGCTGTATGAAATGCAGCAGACGGTTTGAACTTCTGCCTGCTTCTTTGTGCCAAAACGCCGCGACTGAGAGAAACTGACTGGAAGGGGCAGAAGAAGGCTCGCTGAAACTGTTGAGTCACATTGATTTTGGACAGTCAGTAGAGGGCACTACATTCCCCAGAAAGCACCGCTCCAGTGGATGAAGAGCCGCTGTGTTTCAGCGTTTATTAGCATTTAATAATCACTCTAATCAGGCTGTGCATCTTGTTAAATATCGCTGCTGCGAGGATGAGTAACTCTTCGGCTACACTGCACGCGTAGCGTGTGCGGAGCGGATGTGCCGCAGAGTTTTAATGGTCTCCACCTGCAGCACCACACGGCGAAGGATTGTGTGAGTCACAGGCGAGACGTAGAGCTTTTTGCTTTGGGAATGTTGTTTCTTCAGATTTTCGGAGCTGGCACAGAGCTGTTTGGAGCCGGCACAGAGCTGTGAAAACGTCAATCTACTGTCGGCTGTTATCAGAGGACGCAGGGGAGGGAAACAAGAAATACCAACGCGCTCACTGACAGTCGTTAAGTTGTTCCCTGTCTATCGGTAGTTTAATTTAAAGACATATAGACTCTTTATGATCCATTTCTGTGTGAAAGCGCCGCACACACCTCTTGTTAAAAATATATAGAAGACTGTCCTGTTTCTACGCTTGTAGAGCGGGTCTCCACGGAGCAGACACACCACTACGCTGCTCTTGTGTTCGATGTCGCCAGTTTCATTGATTTATAGTGGAAGGTGTAACTTTGGGTTCAACATTGGGGGGGTTGAGATCGTCAACTATTTTGGGAGGTCCCGGGACATGTCTGCATGTATTGAGAAAAGCGACAAAAACATTAAAAAAAATAAATAAAAAATTCGGCAAAAGCGTCCAAAAAAGGTGACACAAATTCTGGACAACTTGTCCCAAAAAACGCTAGAAAAAAATCAAATAAAACGTATTAAAGCGGCAAAAATGTTGGAAAAAGAGACAAAAAACATTGAAAATGCGACAAAAGCTTTGGAGAAAGCCCGGTTGTGATTAAAGGGGGGGTCGTAGGTTACGCCTGTGATGATAGGGGAGCGAAGGCGTCGGAGCACCCGCTCCGCAGACATCAACACATGCAACGTAGCCATTAACCAATCACTGATTTTACTGTAAATGAGTCGAACGTAGGCCGATCAATATCTCTTACCATTGATTAATCTGCAGATTAGAGCTGAAATGTGGCAACAAAACCCAATCTGTCTGCTTCTCAAATGGGACTAGTTTTTTGGTTTTCTTCCTGTTCTGTGATATTAAACTGATATTTGTTTTTTGGGACTGTTGGTCGAACAAAACGTGACATTTAAAGACGTCATCTTGGATCTCTGGGATGCATCGTTGTTTGCCAAGTTTGTTTTCTTGATGAATCGTTTCCTGTAAAAACACGAAACGGTGAAAAATGGGTCTTCAAACGTCTCGTTTGGTCCGAAAACCCCCACATCTAATCAGTCGACTGTGATAGAAAATTCTCTTTTGCTTTTAAAAGGACTTTCACTAATTAACCTGTTTGTCAAAAATGAAAATAGCTGCTAAATGATCTTCACTCGAGCCACGATTCTGTTGTTGTTGAAGCTTTGTGCAGCTTTTCTGAGGCCACATTTACACCGTTAACGTTTGGGTTTAAAAAGGAATATCTTCTGCTACGTTTCCCCCTCTCGTTCCCCGAATGTCTCCGGTTTAGGGGCTCGGAAACGCCCGATTAGGGGGAACGAGAGGGGGAAAACGTGGCGACATATTCCTTTTCAAACCCAAACATGTCAGCGTAACCGTAGCCTAACCCCGACACCTTTTAAAGCTGGCTGGATGTCGCTGGGACTCTGTTGCTTTAGACTAAAGTGCCTATAAAGAAGTTTGTTAGTGTGACTGACTGCCGGGGAGGGTTTTTTTTTCGTGTTTTTATCTGTTCTTAAACTAATTTAAAGGCGCTGTGTTGGTCTCTGAGGTCGGTCTCATAGTGCCCCCCCATCCCCCCCCGCAGGTTAAATGTTGAAGTGCATCTGAGAAACTACAGTTTCTTTTTGTTGTTCCAATAAAATAAAATAAAATCTTTTCTATGACTTGAAACGTGTTCATCTAATCAGTCCAGTAGTATTTTATAACCAGTGTGTTAGACAATTCCGGCACAAAACTAACCTAGGGGTTAATAACAGATGTGTACCCACTCTGTCGTTCTCTGGGACATGTTTTCATGCTAATCCAATGTGTTTGTAGCTTGAAACAAGCTAGCGCGGACCGCTGATTAGCTTACAACGCTAGTATTCGCGGCATAGGGTAAGTAAAAACAAATAACTATTTTATACCACTAAAAAGGCTCAAAATATCACCAGACTTCAACCGTAGCATAATGAGGGTCCCTAAATGTTAACCGAAGCATTGAGAACTTTGTAAGCGTAGAGACTGTTTATTAAAAAGAGATTATAAAGACAGTAGCTCCCAAGACGGCAGCCGAGAACGCAACTGTTTTTCTAATCTATCTTTTCAATAAACTGTCTCTACGCTTAAAAGTTCTCAATGCTTCGGTTAATATTTAGGGACCCTCATTATGCTACCGTTGAAGTGTGGTGATATTTTGAGCCTTTTTAGTGGTATAAAATAGCGATTTGTTTTTACTTACTCTGTGCCGCGAATACTAGCGTTGTAAGCTAATCAGCGGTCCGCGCTAGCTTGTTTCAAGCTCCAAACACATTGGATTAGCATGAAAACATGTCCCAGAGAACGACAGAGTGGGTACACATCTGTTAATAACCTCTAGCTTAGTTTTGCGCCGGAATTGTCCTTTAACAGGGTCTTGAAAAGTAGTAAAACGTCTTCGAAATACATAACTAAACGTTCCAAGTAAATACCATCAAAAGGTTTGTTATTACAGAGGGGAAAGTAACGGGGAAAAGAAGGTACCGTTGGGTACCGGAAGAGCATTTTACGTAGCGGGAAAAAGATGTGAAAACTCTGGTGTTGGTACAGGATTATATCAACATCTGTGTCTGCAAAAGTATTAATAAAAGACTCACCTTTAATATTCTCAAAATGAGACCTTAACAATCTTACATTTCATTTTACTAAGATAAGTTCCAGTTTAGACTAAGTTACATTTTCACTCTGTGTGTCTCTAAACGTAACGTCAAAAATAAATGTTTTAATGTTATATGTTTAGTTACAGTAGTTAGCATAACAGCTCTAAATATTACAAATATTTTATTCCTTTTATGTTAGAGTACAAACTTCACAAATGTTTTATTAAATCCAGGTAACACACACAGACAAAATATTCACCAGCTAACATTACCTGGTGAATATTTTCCTTTATATGGCCGTGGAGTTGGCATTAAACTTCCTCCTAGGTGGTGTTAAAAATGTCTTAGAAAGTTGTAACTTGACCCTGAAGAATCCTGGGTTATGTTGTATAGACTGAAATGACCTGGGAGCTGGGTTTTTCTTTTAACTAACTGATTGTTTGGTTTCTGGATGGCTGGACTTTATTGATCCCAAATTGTGAAATTGTTGTGTTCCAGCTGCGGGTTAATTATCCAGGCAGAAAACACATACATCAACACTACAAGTTGGCAGATAGATGGAGAAATCCAGCGCCAAGCATCTTTTTTACCAGCCAAAACAATCATCCCAAAACTCTGTGGTTGGGGTCCTAAATTCTGCTGGTTTATTGTCCGTTTTCATTGAGTCTTCTTTTGGAAAACTAGCTGTCAACAATCTCCAAATACTGGCTAATGAATTCAGTTCAGTCCTTTTATATAATTTTTAAATATGTTTTCTGTACGCAATACATACAACACAGTTGTACACAACACCACAGGAGTAATCTCTAAAAAACTTCACATTACATAATGCCAATTAAACCGAGTTATTGCACAGGAAACAAAGGAGTTTTTTTACTCCATGTAAAGGCTTTTATTTTGAAACCCACCCGGACGTTAAGCTGTCAGCTGTTGCGGGCAGATAGTGTTGAGAGCCGGCTGGGGCGAGATGCGGCGCAGTGTGTGTGTGTGTGTGACTGGGTTAACACACACCAACCGTCCCTCGACACACTTTTAACTTTATTTAGTAAACCCAGAAACCCTCCATCATGGACCTGGACCCGGCCGTCATCATCCCCGCCATCATTTTCACCGTCGTCGCCATTTATTTCGCTTCTTCGTACCTGAACAAGAAGGCCGACTCCTCCGGCTCCGCAGCCGGGAAGAAGAAGCCTAAAGTCGGCTACGGAGACGACGTCCCCCCGTCCAGAGCTCTGGCTCCGCGGCTCCCGGCGGAGAAGATCCCTGTTAAGGTAAGATGGATAGATAAAATCCACATGAATGTACTAAGGAATAGACACATCTGACCCAGGGATTCTTTCATTTCTTGGACGTTTAAGTCATTTATTTTGCAAATAAAATCCACAAAATAAATGACGTAGCCTACAGCAAAGTTAATCATCAGTTGCTGAAGGCTCTTAGACCGATCGATTCTGATAAATTTATTGGTGTTTATTAAAAAAAAAAAAAAAAATTGTTATTAAGTTTCTAATTAAAGCGATATGGAAGTCATCAGAAACTCATGTTTGTTATTGTTTTTATATGTTTACTATTTTTATTTATTTATTTACTATTTATTTATTGATATATACTTTTTTTACATTATTATTTTTCAAAGCCAAAATAAGACATTTCTTTGTGCCAAAACATGTTCGCCATCTAAATGAAATCATCACAGAGGACTTTAAAGTCCTTATTTCTGCAGACTAGCAGTTAAAAGATCAAATATGTTGAATTTGCAGCAACATTTAAAGGATTTTTTTACAAAATATTTTGGATTCTTCTGACAAATCAATTAATCGATCGATTGATCGTAAGTTGTGTCATGAATCTATAATTCTTTAGTCTACAAAAGCCAAAATAAGATCTCTTTTTTTTTTTTTTTGACCAAACCTGCCCAATATATGTAATCAATGAAACATATTTTAATCTGTAATAAAAGTGAGGATAGCTTTTACACGACTCCGAAGTCCTCGTTTCTGCAGACTAGCAGTGAAAAAAAAAAAAGAACTATATTGAATTTGCAGAGACATTTAGGGAGCTATGTATTTTGGATTCTTTTGTAAACACGACTAATCAATCAATGGATCGATTGATAGATCTTTGGAAGGAAGAGTTGTCACTCAGATCTGAGTCACATGAGCAGCTAGAAAAACCCAGTTATGTGAAGACTTTGACTCTGTGTAACGATTATCTGATTTATGGATTGTTACCACGTCTCATAATCAATGAAGGCAGTCGTTTGAGATTTGCGTGCTGCAGTTTAAAGTCCACCGTTCGGCCTGTTTATGGCAGATGTTGGGCTGCCCGGTGCCCAAACATAGCCGGCGTCTTCCCCTCGGCTGCTTCTGGATTTGCTTGTACACACACACACAGTGACGGAGAATCTGGAGGAACGCTGTGTTCGCCCGCCGCAGCATTTGAATGTGTGCTGATGTTTCCGCAGTTATCATCTCGCATGCAAATCCCGTTTTGTTTGCAGTATGAGACACAGTTAGTCTCCGCAGGTGTAGAAAGTACTTAGCAATACCGGAGTGAAAGTACAAGTATCTCACCAGAAAATAATTAAACACTTTTGTCAAAAACCACTACGCCTAGACTTGTCAAATCTGGATCTGGGGGTCCACAGTTTTTGATGCTTTCTTTCAATTTTGTTTGCAGCAGCAGGACACAGTTCGTCTCCAGAAGTCTAGAAAGTACTTAGCAATGCCTGAGTAAAAGTACAAGTTTCTTACCAGAAAATAATTCAACACTTTTGTCAATGTTTGGCTGTTTTTGTTTCTTAGTTACTTACTTACTTACTAGGCTACTTACTTACCTACTTACTAGGCTACTTACTTACTTACTTACTAGGCTACCTACTTACTTACTTCCCTACTTACTAGGCTACTTACTTATTTATCTACTTACCTACTTACTTACAGTACTTACTTACTAGGCTACTTACTTACCTACTTACTAGGCTACTTACTTACTTACTTACTAGGCTACCTACTTACTTACTTCCCTACTTACTAGGCTACTTACTTATTTATCTACTTACCTACTTACTTACAGTACTTACTTACTAGGCTACTTACTAACTTACTAGGCTACCTACTTACTTACTTACTAGGCTACCTACTCACATACCTACTTACTTACCTACTTACTAGGCTACCTACTCACTTACCTGCTTGCTTGCTTACTTACCTACCCTACTCACTTACCTACTTACTTACTAGGCTACCTACTCACATACCTACTTACTTACCTACTTACTAGGCTACCTACTCACTTACCTACTTACTTACTTACTTACTTACCTACCTACTCACTTACCTACTTATTTACTAGGCTACCTACTCACATACCTACTTACTTACCTACTTACTAGGCTACCTACTCACTTACCTACTTACTTACTTACCTACTCACTTACCTACTTATTTACTAGGCTACCTACTCACATACCTACTTACTTACCTACTTACTAGGCTACCTACTCACTTACCTACTTACTTAGTAGGCTACTTACTTACTTAGCCATTAATATCCCGCCCACAACACATTACGTGTCTCATTTATTACATATCTGCTTAAAGCATTTAAACAAAGCTTTGTGTTGGAGTTTGTAACATTCCACAAATCTTAATTCTGACTTAAAGATTTTCATTTGGACTGTAAATGCATGCTCCAAATATGGGTTTCATTGACTAAATATAATCGGTATCAGCCTTTTAAAACCAGTATCGGTCGCTCCCTAGTTTTGTTGCGTTACAACGGTTGGTCTCCAGAGGTGTGTCAGCGTGTTGGACCTTTTAAAAAGCCGGAGGAATGTGCCCAGCGCTGCTGTAACATGCGACACGCTGGGCGTCTATATTTGGTGTCCAACATGAATCCTATATTTACTCGGACCTGTGTATGTTCACGGTGGCGCCTGTCTGAAATAGACGCCTTCACATGGTCTTCATGTGAAGGCTGAACTGTGTCATTTCATCCTGCTGACTCAGGCCCAACTCGCGGCCGACAGACAGCTGCTTCCAACACACTTCACTCCACTGTAAAGTCACACTTCTGTGTTGTTTTCATTAATGCAGAAACACACACACACACATCTGCTGGATGTAAGGGCTGCACAATGTATCGTTGAAAGAGAATATCAGCAGAAAACTGCACTTTAAAATGTAACTCTGTAAGTATGTGCATGTGTGTAAAAGTAAGTGTGTATATGTGTGTATATGTTTGTGTGTGTGTGTAAGGGTGTGTATGTATGCATGCATGTGTGTGGGTATGCATGTGTATATGTGTGCCTTTTATGTTCAATAAAATAAAGTTGGGAATTATTACATTACATGACATTACATGGCATTTAGCTGACGCTTTTATCCAAAGCGACTTACAATTGCTATATATATCAGAGGCCACACACCTCTGGAGCAACTAGGGGTTAAGTGTCTTGCTCAGGGACACATTGGTTGATGTATCGCAGTGGGAATCGAACCCAGATCTCCCACACCAAAGGCAATGTGTCATAACCACTTAGGGTTGGGTACCGTTTGGATTTTTACAATTCCGATGCCGAACCGGTACTTTCAAAAACGATTCCGATTCCTAAACAGATTCTTGAAAAACTGAAAAATGGCATCAAAGAAAGGCTCTTTTATGAAGTTTTTTTAAATTTATTTTTTATTGAAAATTATTTAAATTTCACAATATATTAACGTTTTAAAGTACTTAGATATATAATAAGTAAACCAAGTCACCTAACACATAACTACAATAATTTAACAAATAACAGTTACACTATTAACAAGTAACAACAAAATAAATGTTGTTGAGTTGGTATGCCAACCAGCTTCAAACTTTAGCAGTTCTTTTGCAGAAAAATGCCCAGATTAGCCTTCTCTGGCGAGATACTACACCTCTCCTGACTTATGGCATGTCCTGCACAGGAGAAGACTCTCTCAGGTGGTGTCCAAGAGGCCTGGACACACAGGGAGGAGTTTGAAAGGGCAGACAATTTGGGGAGGCTGTCCCACCTCCCCCACCACCAGGCTACAGGGTCTTGTCCTGAACCATAGACTAGCAAAAATTGAAAATCATGTTTGGTCTTCTTTTTTGACACTTTGTCACTTTTCCCGATGTTTTAGAAGCATCCAATTTTTTTGTCCCGTTTTCTCATGTTTTTCGTTGGTTTTTTTTCGACGTTTTAGTCACTTTTTTTCCAACGTTTTTTTAATTAAAAAAAAGAATTCTCCAAATGCTACGACAATTTGGTTAAAAGAAACCCACATTTCTGATGTCTAATGAAAGAACAAAAAATCAAAACACCACACACAAAAAAATATTAAAATGTTGAAAAAAAACATAGAAATTGCGACAAAAACGTAAATTAAAGCAACTTAAATGTCGAAAAAAAGCTATAATGTCTGTACTCCTGTCCATCTATCTACCTATCTACCAATCAATCAATCAACCAACCAATCAATCAATCAATCAACCAACCAACCAACCAACCAACCAATCAATCAGCGTGCTCCACGTGTCTGTGCCATCAGAGCTGGAGCCCGATCTGGCTCCCTGACATTTCATGTTGTTCTCTTCCTGCTTCTAAAGTTACTGCTGCTCCTAGTCCGTCCTCCTCCGTCCGCCCTGCAGCCTAAAAAAGGCCGAAGCACATGAAGCTGCATGTCCCACTCAGGTTGTAATCCATGCACGGGAGAACACGGATGTTGTTCTGGAAAAAGAAATGTGTTTGTAGTAAACTGGAAACGTTGCTTTAAGGCTGCATACGAGTCCGCTGGCAGCGTCGTCTCCACGCTTCCCTTTCGTTGTCTCTGTGATCAGTCAGCCGGGAAATGCATTCTGGGAGCAACGCAGGCAACTTTGGAGAGACGGGGCGTCGAGTTTAACCGCTCCTCATTTGCATAAAGTTGGATCCAGGTGACTTTATGCAAATCGGGAGCGTCCAGCTCGACTCTCAGCCTCTTCTTTTAAAGTGACTGTCATCGATCTGAAATGAAGACACATTCAGCAGCTGCAGATGATGATTATTATTATTATTATTATTATTATTATCTCCCATAAAATGTTTGTGAACTATTTCCGTAAAATAAATCAGAGAGTTACCAAACGAGCCGCCGTGTTGGTCTGTTTTGAAACCCGGGAGCAGACGGCCGTAGAGTGAAGCGTTCGTCCAATCAGGTGCAGCCGTGGCGGCTGTAGGAGGGCGGTGCCTGCTTTTCTTTGCTTGTCATTGATCAGGGAAGAGAAACTGGTAACTGCAGGTGGAGAGAACATCCAGAGTCCAATGCTGGGAAGAAGAGGGGACATCCCTGCAGACAAAAAAACGCCACTGTAGACACATACCACCACCTTTTTCTAGCGTTTTTGTATGCAGACCTACGTAAGACCTACGTCATTTCTACAATAACCGTCTGTGGTTAGGAAAGACTAGCATTAGTGCTGAACAAAAACAAACGGCGGCCTGCAGCTGATAAAGTGTTTTTGGCCATGTGTTTATTGCGGCGGCTGACAATAAGAAAAGGATGGTCTGAGTCATACTGAGGCTGTTTAACATCTCCTCTACCTGCTCATTCTTTGGGAGTGAGCACAGAGTTGCTCACATGCAGCTCTCCATAAATGGGAATGTCAACACACTACACAGGTTAGGAGGAGGAAAGATGCTGTGTGTGTGTTTGTCTCTGTGTGTGTTTGTCTCTGTGTGTGTTTGTCTCTGTGTGTGTTTGTCTCTGTGTGTGTTTGTCTGTGTGTGTGTGTGTTTGTGTCTCTATGTGTTTGTCTGTGTGTGTGTGTGTGTGTGTGTGTGTGTGTGCCTGCGTGTGTGTCTCTGTGTGTGTATGTGTGTGTGTGTGTGTGTGTCTCTGTGTGTGTGAGTGTTTGTCTCTGTCTGTGTGTGTTTGTCTCTGTCTGTGTGTGTTTGTCTCTGTCTGTGTGTGTGTGTGTGTGTTTGTCTCTGTCTGTGTGTGTTTGTCTCTGTCTGTGTGTGTTTGTCTCTGTCTGTGTGTGTTTGTCTCTGTCTGTGTGTGTTCGTGCCTGCGTGTGTGTGTGTGTGTGTGTGTGTGTGTCTCTATGTGTTTGTCTCCGTTTGTTTGTGTGTGTATGTATGTATGTGTGAGTGTTTGTCTCTGTCTGTGTGTTTGTGTGTGTGTCTGTGTTTGTGCCTGCGTGTGTGTGTGTGTGTGTCTCTGTGTCTGTGTTTGTACCTGCGTGTGTGTGTGTCTATTTCCAAGTTTTTGTCTACTTTTTCCGTCATCATCTAAATGTTTTCCAGGTCCAAGGCTGTTGTTTAGTAAATCTATCTCTGATATTGATTTGTTCACGCTGGTTCCATGGCTTAAAAGGAGGGAACGTTACAGAAAAAAGCTTGAGAACCACTGTATTGGAGGAACAAACTACTGATATCATCGGAGTGTTTGGAGGTCTGGTTGGTTGTGTCTGACATACTTCTCCTGGTATTTCCCCCCCGGCCTGGCTCAGTTCCTGCTTCTTCCTCCTCCTTCTGAAGCCCGGCCACATCGCATCACATCCAGGAGAAAGCAATGGCTTCATATCACAACATGGCAGCTTATTCTTCCACCCTCTCCCACTCCCGCCTCTAACACACCAGCCAAGGCACAGCATGGCTCTTCTGGGCTCTTATATCGGCCAATCAGTAATCATAGCCTTATGTATATATGTGTTTGTAAGTATGTGGATAAGTGTGTGTGTGTGTGTGTGTGTGTGTGTGTGTGTGTGTGTGTGTGTATGAGTGTCTGTGAGTAGATGTGAGAGTGTGTTTGTGTGTGTGTGAGTATATGTGTACGTATAATGTACGTTTCCCTGCAGAGGACAGAGTGGAAGTGTCTCTTGGTCTCTTTCCTAAATGGAGCCGGCGTCAGAGAGCCGAGGGAACTATGAGTGTGTTGAACAGAGACAGAGCAGAGTCTGTTCCCTCCGACATCTCTCCCTCTGTACTGTAACATGCACTTCTGCTATTTATTCCCCAGCAAAATACCTCCGCTGTTTAAATCATGCCCTGAATTAAGTGATGTGTTTGTGTTTATAGCCGCAGGTTATCTCAATTTTACAACTTAAATTGCTCACCAATGCATGGGAAAACAGGGTCCAAGTTAAGAATACCGAAACACCTTTATTTATGTAAATTAGCACATATTTAATTAGATAATGCCTCATTTGCCAGCGTTCAGCGTTAAGTTTTTTTTTTTTTTCACGTCTAGTAAAAAAAATAAATAAAAGTTACTTGCCCAAATTAAATTTTTACTGACCCCTATACTTATAAAAAAATAATATATAAAATATATTAAAAAAATGTAATTAACAAGTAAAAAAAGTCATAAAAACATCAGAAATACCTCAAGAAAGCATCAACAAAACGTCAACAAAACGTCCAAAAAACCTCAAGAAAATGTCATAAAAACGTCAAAAAGACGTCCAAAAAATGTCTAAAAACGTCCAAAAAACGCCCAAAAAACTTCAAGAAAGCACCAAAAAAAATGTCAAGAATACATCAAAAAACTTCAAGAAAGTGTCAAAAATACGTCAAAACAAATGCCCAACAAACGGCAAGAAAGTGCCAAAAAAACGTCAAGAAAGCGTAAAAAAAACCCGTCAAAAAGTCCAAAAAACTAAAAAGCATAAAAAAATGTCAAAAAACCTCAAGAAATAGTCATGAAAAGTCAAAAAAGCGTAAGTAAACGGGTAACTGGGTTGCTATAGTTTCCCCGTGCCATAGGGAAACCCTTATTTTTTAACTCTGTTTGCAAGTTCAGAAAACTTGTAATACAAAAACTGATTGTCTTAACGTAAATAATCAACGGGGGAAGTTTCATGTTTTTCCCCTATTCAACTGTAGGGTCTCCCTTTTAACATGGGCTGCTATGGGAAACTGGCAACACACATTTCTTAGGACTTCTGATATGTTATAGAGGGGTCAGATTTTCTGTTGCAATTTGTGGGAGATTCACACCCTCTGATCCCAGGCAGTGTCTGCTCTGCAGGGTTGTTTCTCTAAACCCTCTCCACGCTGGAGGTCTGATGGCGTCCTCTGCTCCGCGCCCATTACAGAAGCACTCAGTGTAGAGTTACCGCGGAGATATATTTACCAGGAAGCGCTCTCAGAGGT